>NC_068996.1:37316082-37318177 GCF_001194135.2 Octopus bimaculoides | reverse complement strand
CAGATGAATATGGTACTTAAGTTGAGGCACCAGAATTTAGTGCGGTATTATCCATACAATTTCAAAATAAGCTGAAGTGAAGACAACATGTTCTTTGTGTATCTCCTTACCTTCTTGGAGTTTTTAGGTAAAATTATACTAATGTGTCCATCTGTTTTAATTTAATGAAATTCTATGTCTTTATGCAGGCTAAGCATTGCTCTGTTTTTAAATTGATGTAATGGTTGCATTGTTCAATCAAATGGAGTCGCTTGAAACGATCGTACTGCATTACCTCTGGATATCCTTGTTGCTTATTTTGATATATGTTTATAGTGATCAAATGTATGTGCTGTACACTCCTTTGAATTGACAATGCCTGTACAACTGCAAATATATATATATAGTTCAAATTTACAGAAAATAAAAGATGAAGGCAGGTGATGGAACAAAAAACAGGTGTATTAGTTTGATGCTCAGGAAGAATGGAAAAGTCTTTGATGTTTCAAGCCTATACTATACATACACAGAAAATAAAAGAATTCGCGAATGTAGTAAGACTGTGAGGATAGCTTTAAGAATAGGGTAAATACCCTTTAGAAGACAGGAAAAGGATCAATTTCCATCTTCTGAAGAGTATTTATCTGATTCTCTAAGCCAGTACTTCTCAAACTATCTGATATGGCGTACTAGTAGTTTTTTTCTCCAATGTGCCAGGGACCAGTAATATTTCTTAATAATATCAATTTATACCGGAAACAATATATATAATGAATATAATAAGAGTCGACAATTTTTTTAAATTTATATTTATTTTGTAAACAAATAATACAATATTACATAAGCATTTTATTATAATGTTTCTTTCTTTTCTGGAAACTCACCACGCACTGGCAGCTGATGGCTCGCGGACCGGCACTGGTCCGTGGACTTCACCACTTTGAGTAGCACTGCTCTAAGCTGTTCTCACAGCTTATATATATGTGTGTGTGTGTATAATACTTCTTTATATTTATATATATATATATATATATATATATATATATATATATGAAAGAGAATGGGAGAGGTATGTAAATGAGATTATAAACAGGAAAATGCATGAACACATGTAAATGTACATTTATATATATATTCTTTTATTCTTTTACTTGTTTCAGTCATTTGACTATAGCCATGCTGGAGCACTGCCTTTAGTTGAACAAATCAATCCCAGGACTTATTCTTTGTAAGCCTAGTACTTATTCTGTTGGTCTTTTAAAGTTTCTGTCCACAAAATCCACTCACAAGGTTTTTGTTGGCTCTTTAACCAACAGATTTACAAATCAGTCAATAATGTATTCTCTTTCATTGTTCATTTCTTGCCTATGTTTCACTAACTTGTCAATGCCTTGATGATAGAATTCATCAAGCCACATTTTCCATTCTATGTTGTTGAATAAAATGCTTTGCAGATTGTTGCAGAAAGACTGAAAAAGGTGATAATCAGAAAGTGTTATATGAGGAGAATATGGTGAGTGTGTAGAACTTCCCAACCTGAGCTCTTGAATGACATTCTTGGTCAAATTAGCAACATAGGGGTAAGCATTACCATGTTGAAGAAGCACATCAATGTCACTTGGTTGACATTGATGTCAACAATGGTTGAGTTTCAAATAGATTATCACTTAATCACTGAATGTAAATCTCTGCATTAAATATCCAGCTGTTTCCAAGCATTTTGTAGTGGATTAGCCACCAAATGCAGATCATAGTTTTATGAAGATGCACCTCTGGTTTGTCTGGAGGTGTTATTTGCTTGTTGGGACTTACCCATTCTTTTTTCTGTTTCATATTGATGCAAAGACACCATCTTTCATCGCCTGTAACGATACAGTAAAGAAATCTCTGTTTGTATCCCAGAAGACTGGTGTTGAGAGACCAAACTGGTGGCCATAGAGGAGTGCCAGAGTTCATCTCATTCATTCAGAATGTAGGGAATCAATGCACTGAGTTTTTGAACCTGACCCATAGAGTGATGGTGTCAGATGATGGTATCGTGAGAGCACTTCATCTGCTGTGTCAGTTCCCTATGGATTGTGAATAAGCTGGTTCAATCTATCCTCTCTTAACAGAA
>NC_068996.1:37266737-37316072 GCF_001194135.2 Octopus bimaculoides | reverse complement strand
TGGTGGCCATAGAGGAGTGCCAGAGTTCATCTCATTCATTCAGAATGTAGGGAATCAATGCACTGAGTTTTTGAACCTGACCCATAGAGTGATGGTGTCAGATGATGGTATCGTGAGAGCACTTCATCTGCTGTGTCAGTTCCCTATGGATTGTGAATAAGCTGGTTCAATCTATCCTCTCTTAACAGAACTGGTTGACCAGAGAGGTTGAATTCCCCTGTTTGAAGTGTGAAAACTATTTCTGTGCAGTCCTTTCAGTAATAGCACTTAGTCTACACACAGCACAAATGTCTCAAGCAGCTTTTGGCTGCTTTTTCAATTGCCTTGATTGAAAGCAAAAGAATGCAGATGTCAAAAATGCTACATTTTTCTTTCTACTTGGCACTTTATCATCATTTGTCTGAAAGGAGGTAAAATTTTTTCAAGTTTCAAAAATGATAAACAAAGGCTGTAGAAAACACTATGATAAAAATATTTTTCTCATTTCAAATATCTTTGGAAAGAAATGAAAGATTTTATCTGACAACTCAGTGGAAGGTACTTGACCATGGTGCCAATCGATGGGACAGAACTCTAAACTGTGTGGCTGGGAAGCCAACTTCTTAACCACACAGCTGTGTCTGCACATTATTCTGTGTATATGTGTGTGTATACACACATACATACTCACCAGTGGCATATGGTGGTTGTTGTATTGGGTGTGCTGCCACACCCAGTTCCACCAAACTTCAAGTAGTGGTATAACAAAAGTTTTCCATTAAATTTGCAATTAAATTATTGAGTAAGGTTAATATTTATAATGAAGTAGTTAGTCTAGGAGTTGGTGTGAGGCATGAGTTACTTAAGGAGAATGTGTTAGGTGATAGGAGTGTTTCATTTACATATGTTGATGTACTTACATAAGCTTCATTATGACAAGAATACATTGACTCACTATAAAAAGGTGCAGTGGGTGCGGTATATCTACTTTATTGAATGACAAAGATAACGAAAAACTGTAGTTGCCCTCATTTTCCAGAGCGGGAAGAAGGGGAAAAATAATTTTGCTTCAGATAGTGTTTGGGATTTCTTTTGATGACTTTTAACTTCATCACAATTCTAGAAGGGCACACCTTAGTGCTTACCAGGCCTATAAAAGAATATCTATAGCAGTGGCTCTCAACCAGGGTCCATATGGCCCTTGGGGGCAGGAGAGGTCCATATAAGATTTTGTTAAAATTTATGTGCAATGAAATTGATTATATTTCTACAATACACAAAATATTTTTATTTTCTTTTTATGTAATTTTTAATATTTTAGTTGTCTTAACCCTTTAGCATTCAGATAACTCTTATCAAATATAATGCTTATTTATTCACGTTGTTTTGAGGTTATCTCATAGCTTGAGACTTCAATGATGTGATTGTTTATTTTTTAGAATGGCATTGTAAAGGAGGTGTGAGAGGCTGGATATGGCTGGTTTGAATATAAAACAGGTTGAATATTTGGGCTGGATATGATAAGTTTAAATGCTAAAAGGTTAAATAGCAGTCAAAGTTTCCCTTAAATTATCCCCTACTGCTTAAAATAAGAGAAAGACACATTAGATAGTATAGTTTTAGATATATATATATATATATAAAAAGAAATAATGTTCATTGCTAGAACATCTTCTGGTCAGATGTTTATTCAGTTGGGGTTGACTCAGAGTTAAACAACAATGATTACAACTTCGTACTTATTTTATGACCTCCAAAAAGATGATGGGTAAAAATTGATCTCAAGCAATATTTGAACTCAGATGATAGAAGGATGGAAAATTAAATGTAAGATATCTACAGATATCTGTTACACCACTCCTTTTGCTGCTCCTCTGTATCACATTTGAGACACAGGAGAAATTTCCCTGGTGTCCATGCATCATATATGATATACATTCCCTGTGTTTTTTCAGCCAGACGAGTAACTTGGGACTGATGACAAGAAAATTTTACATTACTCAGAATGTAAGAAGCAAGGAATCACTAAGTCTGAAAACAGATGTGAACATTTAGGACAAATTCACATGAAAATGCTTTAGACAGGCAAAGAGTTAATAAAAACTGATAGAAGGTTGGGTAAAAAGACATTTGGTACCTGTTCCAGCATTTCATCTTATGACTCCGATATCAAGGTGTATCAGCTCAAAGTCAGCAGCCTTCCCATAGTTAAGCACTAACATCATATTGACAGGAGTCTTGCCCATATAGCCTAGGCATGACTGTGTGTAGGCACAGGTGTAGCTGTGTGATAAGAAGTTTGCTTCCCAACCACATGATTCTGGGTTCAGTCCCACTGCATAACACCTTGGTTAAGTATTTTTTCTACTATAGCCTTGGGCTGACCAAAGTCCTGTGAGTAGATTTGGTAGATGGAAACTGAAAGAAGCCTGTCATATATATAAGTGACTACAATGGTAGTGCTCCAGCATGGCCACAACATGTAGCTGAAAGCAACAAGAGAAATTGTCATTGCTGTTTAGCTCTAGGCCATCTGTCATCCAGTATACCTAGAATCAAAAGTCTTCCAGCAGTGACCACACCACTGAACAATGTAATAGGACTATGTTATTTTAAAGTGACCTTTACTTATTTAAGTTGATAAAGTGCAATTTCAGAGAGATTTGGCTACTATTTTAGTCTTTTTTTTTTTTATAAAGACTACTATTCCGGTTTCTCTTTTTATAAAGAAAAGGTCATTGTTCCATGTCGTCTTAAAAAAGGAAAAAACTATTTTAAATGAAATCATCATCATGGTAATGATCATAATTTCTTTGCTACATGTACTGTGTGTGTGTGTGTGTTTGTGTGTGTGTGTGTGTGTGAGAGAGTGAGAGAGAGAGAGAAAGTAGGTATGCTTTGTCGTTCTTGAATTGTTCTCTCTTCCTGCCTCAGTACACCTACCCACTTGTTTTGGTTTTTTTCCTTACTCTTTATTCCACCCACCACTCCTTTAAAAACTCATTGCACATGCATTGTTGATGTAATTCAGCAAAACACATGTCTGCAATCACATTCATATACAAAAAAAAACGTGTGGATATGTATCCTATACCCCTCCGTTTTCCTATGTACATGAAATATGCATAGATGTTCTCTTCTTTCTCTCTCATACATATACAGGTTTATATACACAGTTGTATTGCTACATATTCCTGTTCATACACACTGATATATATAGATGTGCACACACACACACACACACACACACACACACACACACACACACACATTCATGTTTACTCCTCATTTGTTTCATTTTGATAGTTTCTCTTAAACCCACAACGATTTAACCTTTGCCCTTATTTCTGTAACTTCACACTATTTTTATAGTGATGAAAGGCAGAAGGTACAGCAATAATTTATTTTCTGAGCTTAATTTAAAAAAAAAAAGATTTTTTTATAGATAGGATTTTCATTTGGGTCAGCTTTCTTCATTATTTACTTGTAGTTTGTTTTGGCAGTTAATGTGTCTCTTCCTCATAATCCAGCTTAATGAGGTTGGCTTAACAACTGTGAAAGGAAGGTTCTGAAGACCATGTTCATCAGATAACATCCATGCTGACATAGGTTAGATGATTTGGCAGGATTTGAGCTGGAAAACTGTATTGAACTCCAATGCCTGTTTTCTACAGCTGGATGCCCTTCCTAACACTACTACAGGACAAGGATTCTGGATTATTTGTTATATTTACTTTACTTTACATGAAGTATTTCAATCTTACGTTGACTTTCAAGTCTTTCTCTGATTATCTCCCGTGAAAGTACCTCATGGTTTCCACGTAAGTTATGATGGTGTTGCTGTTTCTAAAGTTTTATTTTCATTTTTCTATTATTAATTTTATTTGCATCTCTATCTTAGTAGAAACTGATTGATAAAGAAATCAAACTGCACAAACAAATGACAGCAAAACCATTCAGTAATTAAATAACACTAACATATTCAGTAACAGTAATAAATTTAATTTATCCTTGACAATTTTTAGTTTTACCAATTTTTTAATATATCACTCCTGTTTAAAACCTCTTACCTACTTGACAATTGCATTTCTAGCTCTGTCTTGAAGGAAGCTTTACTTCTTGGACTCACGTTTTTGTGCACAATGTTGTTGTTAAACCTCTGTTAACAGCACCGTATGCAGGTCCTTTCCATTTTCTTTCATGCATGGATAAATTTTTCACTATAGACCTTAATTGGCCCATTTTTAGCATTCTCGTTTGTGAGAGCAGTCGAGTTTATTTCAGATATTCTCATTTTAAAAATCATCTCCAGCTAATCGTTGAGGGGACATTGGTGTTGACTTGGTGGAGGTTTGCACTCTCTGGGTGTTCTTGTTATTATTATTAACATAGGCACAAAGCCACAAGCAAAGTTGACCTAAGTATGATTTTAATTCTGAAAATAAAGGGACATTGTTAACGACTGTATTTTGCCAGTCCTTCATTCTTTTTGATAAAAAATAATTGTTTCTACATTTGGTACACAGTGAGAAATTTTTATGGGTGGGGTTATAACCAATTAGATGACCCTGGTGGTAAAGTGTTATATGGGTGAGAGACAAGGTTCTGCAAACTGTATAACAGACTGTTGCCATGTAATCAACATGGCCAGCTGTTACTCTAAAACAGAACTTATAAATAGATTAACAATTTTATTGTGCTTTTAGAGATGTAGATCACTAATTTGTTCTAGATTTCTTTATCAATGCCTAAGTAGTATGCTTGTTTTTTGATATGGTGGATAGAACATATATACAGATAACCTGTTAACACTTATTGATCCTAAAATAGCTTGAACAAACTCTATAGTTGCTAAAAAAGAACAATGAATATTCATGTAGCACAGCATATCATCATCATCATCCTTGTCATCGTTTTAATGTCTGCTTTTCCATGCTTGCATGGGGCAGACAAGAGTGTTTTTGGAATTGATAAAATAGTATCTGTCTACAAGCAACAGGGCTCAATATAATTTAAAGTGATACCCTTGCTTAGCCATATTCCAATAATTGGACTCATATTTCGTATCTTTCAGTATAAATTATTTAATCCATATTTATGGTTCAGACAGGTGTTTTAAAAGGCTTTTTTGTTGTTATTATTATTATTGATTAAAGCAGCGCGCTGGCAGAATCGTTAGCATGCCAGGTGAAATGCTTTGTAGTGTTTTATCCGTCTTTGTGTTCTGAGTTCAAATTCCGCTGAGGTTGACTTTGCCTTTCATCCTTTTGGAGCTGATAAAATAAGTACCAGTGAAATGTTGGGGTCAATGTAATCAACTTATCCACTCCCCCGAAGTTGCAGATCTTGTGCCAAAATTTGAAACTGTTATTATTGATGATAAGGCAGCGAACTGGTTCAACCAGGCAAACTGTTAAGTGGCATTTCATCCATCTTTATATTTTGAATTCAAATTCTACCAAGGTCAACTTGCCTTTGATCCTTTTGGGGTCTATGAAATAAGTACCAGCTATGCACTGGGGTCAATGTAATGGACTAGCCCCCTCCCCCAAAATTTCAGGCCTTGTGCCTGTAATAGAAAGGATTATCATTAATGATGATGATGATGATAATGATGGTGGTAGTGGTGATGATAAATATATGTTTAGCCCTTTAGCATTCACAGTATTCTGTCAAATACAATGCTTATTTATTTACATACTTTTGAATTAATCATGCATTATCTTGAGATTTCAATGATGTGATTGTTTATCTTTAGAATGATATTGTAAGATAAATGTGAGAGGCTAGTTCTAACTAGTTTGAACATAAAACAGGCAGAATATTTGGGCCAGATATGGCAAGTTTAAATGCTAAAGGGTTAAAAGTTTAAGCTGAATGTGAAAGAAAAACTACTATTGCATTGGAAGTTGATAATTCAACATGGACAGTGTGTACGTATTATCAATAATGTATTGATAAACACATATATTTTGACTGTTTCTGTGTTTTTATATCCCTTGAGTAAACTCTCGAAGAATATGCTGTCTTATTGCCAGAAATGATGATATAATTATTAACTTGCAACTGTTCAAGAGGACCATTAAACCAAAATGGCCAAATGGTCAATAAATTTGTTTTGCCACTGAGATTTCAGATTCAATTCCACTGGATGTGGAATCATGGGCAAATGTAATTTTCAATAACTTCAAGTTGACCCAAGGCCTTGTGAATGAAATTGGGCACATGGAAACTGTACAGAAGCCTGTTGCATGGTTTGTTCTTGTAATTTAAAAAGATGCAGCCTTCTCACATACTGTGTCATACTGATTCTGCCTGAGAATTACATTAAGGGCACATGTGTCTGTGGAGGCATGTGGCTTAGTAGTTAGGATGTTGAACTCATGATCATAAGATCGTGGTTTTGATTCCTGGTCCAAGTGATGTGTCATGTTCCTAAGCAAAACACTTCATTTCCTGTTGTTCCAGTCCCCTCAACTGGCAAAAATGAGCAATCCTGCAACAGTCCGGCATCTTGTCCAGGGAAAAAGGAATATATACACCAGTAAATTTGGAAACCGGCCCTATGAATGTATATGACTTGGAGAAGAACTTCATCCTTTTTATATTACACTTGTATAAAATACTCAACCACTTGTATTTCAATTCAGCAACACTGGTTTTGGAGGGTCTGCTAAGGCTTTAGGTATGAACCTTTTCTCCAGACTGTTGGTGGATGTCTGCCATTCAGTGATGAAGATTCACTTCTTCATTCAACTCCATTACTTGTTCATGAATTAATATGTAAACAACTGATTATTACATTGGCATTAATTGTACCATTACCATAATTTTCAGGCAGAATCAGTATGACAGTGTGTGTAAGATTACACACTACTCTTTACCACTTCATACTAAAAATATCCGCCTATGGATATAATAATAGATTACTTTATTTTTTCTGTCTCCGATGAAGGGAAGTACTGGATCTTCCCAGAAACAGCTGTAAGACTCTATCCATAAAATACTTCTCCAACCTTACCATTGCTCTCTTTATCTTTTTATTTTTATATATTTACATATACACACGCTAATACACGACTTATAATACCCAATCCTGTTCATACAACGATTGGGGCAAACTAATCGGTATACAGCACTTACTCGGTATTACCTGTATCCTCCTGGGTTTGGTTAAATCCAATACCCTCCTCAACCTTATATATACATATATATATATATATATATATATATAATTCGAAACGTCGAGTTAGAATAGAGGCAGCTGACGAAGGATTAATTCCAAGTGGCTATCTGTTTTCCTATGTGTTCGTTCCATTGTCTGTAGTTCATTTTTCTAACATCCTGTACCCTGATATGCATCTATATACACATGTAGATGTAAGTATGTACATATATGTGGGTATACATGCATACATATTCTTTGTATTATTATATATATATATATATGTGTATGTGTTTGTGTGTCTGTGTTTGTCCCCCCAAACATCACTTGACAACTGATGCTGGTGTGTTTACATCCCCGTAAATTTGCGGTTTGGCAAAAGAGACTGATAGAATAAGTACTAGGCTTACATAGAATAAGTCCTGGGGTTGATTTGCTCCACTAAAGGCGGTGCTCCAGCATGGCCGCAGTCAAATGACTGAAACAAGTAAATGAGTAAAGAGTGAATATTATATTGCTTTGTTCTTGTGTGCGTGGAAGTGTATTTCTTTATATATGTAAATGCAGTATGTAAATAGATTTTTGTATTACTTCGTATTATAGCAATTTGATGTAAATTATATAATATAATCTATCAAAAACAGAATCAAAAATATTTTAAGAGGCATCAAAAAAGATGAATTATTTTGTTTAGAAAATCTTTACCAAAAGGAGCTTTGGACTTAACTTTGTTACGTTCTGATTGATCAGAGTGAAATCCTGAAGCTAATAGATCAATCAAGCAAACAGGCATGATAAAAAGTAGTGGTACCTAATTGTTGGGTGATGGATAAGTGATTGATTATAGGGATACAGAGTTTATGTAATAAAAAAAATAGTTTCTAATAATTATCAATGATGAAAGCACAACTGTACTACTTTTTGATATACCATTAATGTTAATTAACTGTATCTCATTTTACATGACCAAGTTTAATTTTATTTTACCATTTTTTCCTTCTTATTTTCAGAAATGTGGATTTCTCCCAAATGCAAACAGGTCTGTGCTTTCGTCTTTTTAAATACTTTTAGATTTAATGCTTTTAAAAGTATCAATTAAGCTCATAATTTTTTTTTTAATATCGCAAATAATTTCAAGAGACTAAAAGTATGAATTTTGCTGTGTCTGGGGAGAGTCATACTGCCTTAATGCCTTAATAACACACTCACCAGTTCAATTTCCACTCATTTATCGTTTTTTTTTTTCTTCCAAAATTTTTGTCACTTTTGCAACCTTGTCAATGGATGTTGACTCTGTCTGATATTGGAGCTGTGTTCCTGTTGTCTTTTTGTGCAACCTCTTTGCATGTGTGCTTGTGTATGCATATATGTGTGTACATAGTCACACAAATTCATGCACATAGACACATTCAAGCACACGCACACAAGGAGACAGAGGTACACACACAAATACACACATGCAAGCATACACACACAGTCAGATGAACATGCAGAATACATACAAACTTACACATGTGCATACATACAAACATGCATACACACATATATGCATACTCAAGTACACATGCACACTGGTGCACACACGTGCATAAAAAGACAAAAGGAATGCAGCTCCAATAACATAGTAAACATCCATTGACAAGGTTGCAAAAGCAATAAAAATTTTGGAATTAAAAAAATGATATGAATAATGGGTGGAAATTGAACTGGTGATTGACATTGAAGCAGTATGACTCCCCAGACACAACAAAATTTGCTTCAACACATAAATTCACATAAAGAATCTTGTAAAGCAGATATGAAAACCAAGTAAAAGTATGAAATAAATCTTAAAGGATTATTTTAGTATACGATTAGATTAAAGCATAAAATATAATCTATACAAGTTACACTTCACCCCCTTTATTAGAGTTACCTGTTTTTCATAACTCCCAACACAAGCAGTAGTGGCTGGGGTGGTGATAGTAGTAGTAATGACAACATTGATAGTGAAGGGAATATTTTATTCTGGGTGATCTCTAAAACTCAAAACCCTAATTTTGTTACTTTTTTCTTCATCTTCCTTTTTAGGGTTTAATCCACTCCAGGGGCCTCCTGCAGCATCTGCAGCAACTGCCCAGTTTTATCCTGTTCCTGCCAGTAGTGCTCAATATGGAATGATGGCTCCTGGAATGTTGGCTGGAAATCCAATGATAGCCCAGGGCATATACCCTGTCCAGGTAAACATTCATTAAGTATATATTTATATTTTTTTTCGTCTTTAATTTGTCTGTCCTGTGGATTCTATCAAGCCATTTCTGCTATTACAAGTAAAAGGAATTCTTCAAGTGGTTGTTAAGGTTGAACAAACAAGATATTTAATATGATCTCATGGTTCGAGTGAACTATACTTGAATGTAATTTCTAGATAGGAAATTTACTTTAAAAGCCCATCACTTTACCTCACTTCAAGTAATAATAGTTGCCATATTATGTGCTATTTTTATCAGTGATTAAGGATAGCCATGGCTGTATAGCTATGAAGTTTGCTTCGCAATCACATGTTCCAGGTTCAGTCCCACTGTGTGGCACCTTAGACAAATGTCTTCTACCATAGCTCCATGCCAATCAAAGCCTTGTGAGCGGATTTCATGTACAAAAGCTGAAGAAAGCTTGTCGTGTGTGTGTGTTGACAATGTATGACAGTTGTAAATGTGTGTCGTCATCATACGTGTTATTTTTTTTAGTTTTCCCAGAAAACATGTCCAGTCATGGGGAAATATTACCATGTTTGGAAACATGAAGGACATTTCTCTATTCTTTTCTCTCTCAAGAAGGAATTGGTGGCAATTAGATTGGAAAAGGCATGAGATCCACCACGTTTATATGCCCAAGACATGCCACATGTCATCAGGAGTTGAGAGTTCAGGGTAATCACACACATGCACATGGTGTTGTGTGTGTGTGTGTGTGTGTGTGTGCATGCATGCAGTGTGTTGTGAATAGATGACGTGTACTGATGATGGATGCATTCGAAGTTGGTGACAGGAAAAATGTATGAATTAAATGGATCTGTATGAGATGAATTAGATTTTCTGAACATTCAGCTGAACTGATCAATAACAAACTCAATCGGTTGAGATAAAAATGTTTTTTGGGGAAAAAAATCAATTGTCCTGCTGACCTGTTCAAACAATAACAGAATGAAAATGATAGCAAGAAAGATAATCTTAAATATGTATGTATTTTTTTTCTCTTTCTGAAAATATAACAACTTCTTAAGTGGTCTTCTTATATGATTCTGGAAACACAATTATAGATAATTGATTTGAAATAAAATTTCTTTATTCCTTCATCTAACAGTCTGACGACGCTCATGATTCTGGTGATGATGAAGAGGTATTTCATCTATGTTCGGTTTTTTTTTTTTTCTTCTGCCTACCATTTTATTCCTCCATTGGTTGATTTTACACTTAATTAATAATCCCTGTCACTTCTTATCCATATTCTTCCTGTATTTAAAATTTTAATGAATGGCTGTGTAGTAAGAACTTTCCAAACCACATGGTTCCAGGTTCAGTCCCACTGCATGGCACCTTGAGCAGGTGTCTTCCACTATAGCCATGAGTCAACCAAAGCCTTGTGAGTGGGTCTGGAAGATGGAAATTGAAAGAAGCCCACCATATATGTATGTGTGTGTGTGTCTGTTTGTCCCCCAACACTGCTTGGCAAATTGTGTTGATTTGTTTATGTTCCTATAACTTAGCGGTTCAGCAAAAATAGATACTGAGGTCAATACATTCGACTAAAAATTCTTCACGGCAGTGCTCCAGCTTGGCTGCAGTCTAATGACAAACAAATAAATGATAACAGATGAATAAATATAATAAAATGAACTTACCTCAAAAAAGTTTCATTGGGAAACACAAAAAAACCCAAAAAATTTGGGTCTGTAATATGTGAGTAAAATCCACTGAATCAAATATTAAAATATTTGATGATGATGATGATGATGATGATCATCATCATCATTTAAAGTCTGCTTTCCATGCTAGCATGGGTTGGACGATTTGACTGGGGACTGGCAAAGCGGATGGCTTACACCAGACTCCAATTTGATCTGGCAGAGTTTCTACAGCTGGATGCCCTTCCTAACACCAACCACTCCGAGAGTGTAGTGGGTGCTTTTTACGTGCCACTGGCATGAGGGCCAGTCCTGCGGTACTGGCAACAGCCACGCTCAAATGGTGCTTTTTTACATTTCACCTGCACAGGAGTCAGTCCAACGTTTTGTTCACATGCCACCAGCATAATTTACAATGAGATGTAACTGTAGTGTAATTATTGACAATAAAAAATTTTTAAAAGCTATTGAATTTAATGCACCATTAATATATACTAAGGTCGCAATCTTGTAGAATTGTTAGCATGCTAGACAAAATACTTAGCGACATTTCTTAACGTTCTGAGTTCAAATTCCACCAAGGTCAACTTTGCCTTTCATCCTTTCAGGGTTGATAAAATAAATACTGGTTGAACACTGGGATTTGATATAATCAACTTATTCCCTCTGTAATTACTGACGATGTGCCAAAATTGGAAACCTTTATTATTATCAGTAGTAGTAGTAGTATGACTAATTTTTGAATGACATGTTTTTCCGTGCCCCTGTGATACCCTTTTATGCTTACAATTCATTGTTCCCTTCTTGTCCTGGTTTTTTATTATTTATTTTTTTGCTTCTAAATTTTGTTTCCATTCATGTTACTTCCCTCCTTTTCCTGTTTTAAAGATGTAATTTGTTTTAAATATTTTGTATCAAATTCATATAAATACAAAAATGTGTTCTTTTTTTTTCTGTGGGGAAAATTTGTAAAATATTTCTAATCATTATTCAGTTTCTTATTTAAATATCCTGACCCTTTAGCATTCAGATTACTTTGTCAAATGTAATTTTTAATTATTCACATTGTTTTGAATTAATCATGCATTATCTCATAGCTTTGAGATTTTAATGATGTGATTGTTTATTTTTAGATTGACATTGTAGGGTAGGTATGAGGGGCTGGTTCTAGCCAGTTTGAACATTAAACAGGTATAATATTTGGGCTAATTATGGCTGGCTTAACACTTCAGCATTCAGATTACTCTGCTCTCAAATGTAATACTTATTTATTCACATTGTTTTGAATTAATGAAGCATTATCTCAGTTTTGAGATTTTAATGATGTAACTGTTTATTTTTAGAATGACATTGTAGAGTAGGTGTGAGAGACTGGATTTGAACAGTTGATAATACAGGTAGAATATTTGGGCTGGATATAGTCAGTCAGTTCAAATGCTAAGGGGTCAAGTTACATGTACAGAGTATTTATCCTCTAAATCTTCTGTCATTTATTGCTTGAAATGTAGACAAGTCATTTTACTGTAATAATTAATAATCATTGTTAAAGAGAATACCCCCTCACTTCTATTAATTTGTCTCCTACAGTAAGAGAGATATTTTCTATCTTCGCAAATGTCATACTTCATTGTTTCACAGATTAATTAGTTAAGAAGTTAATACAGCAAATTCCACAATTACCACAAGCTATAGAGAAATATCTTTTAATTACAATAATTATTGTGGATGACTCACTGTTGTATCGGAATGGCTTTTTAATAATTATAATAGTTAGAATGGGTTGTTAATGATTTTGAATATTCTAAGTCAGAGATATCCCATCATGCATTATTACCATAGAAATCACATGCAGTATTACCATAGAACTCACATGTAGTATGACTAGATAACTCACATGTAGTATTTCCACAGAAATATAACATGTGGTTATTACCAGAAGTAACATGGTGTTACCAGTGAAATCACTACATGTATTACAAGAGAAACGACTGGCAGAATTCCTATGGAAATCACATGTAGCGTGACTTTAAAAATACCTACATGTGGTATTACCAAAGAAATTTCAACATGTAGTGTTATCAAACAAATCCCAACAAGTGGCTCTACCAATAAAATTGCACCTAATATTCCATAGAAAGCACACATACATCACCATAGAATTCACATACTGTACAGAGAAATGATATGTAATATTACCAGAGAAATCTAAACGTAGTAGCAGTACCTTAGAAATCTCAACATGCAGTATTGCCTGAGAAATTACATATAATATTTTATAATCACAACATGTAATCTTATCAGAAAAATTACATCATCTGATATATTTTCCAAGCAAACAACGATGCATTATGTAACACATAGACACATGTCGGAAGTTTCTTTATGCTCTTACCTTTGTTTTAGTGTTTATCAGAATTTTATCTTGTAAACTGTAGGGAACGTACATAGCCACACCAATGGCTATTCCTACCACCATGATGAGTGCTGGCAACATTCCTCCTCCGCCACCATACACACCACAAATGGCTCAGAGTTTCCATGCTCAACAAGCGTAAGTTTTCCATTACATTTTAAATTTAAATTTTTTATTTAACTCTTGCATGAATCTGCTTCTAAAGAAACACTTTGCCTGTGGTTTGAAAATAATAATCAAATCTCAAAGGGATTTAATCAATTAATTAATACTTTCATTGTTAAACTAAATCCTTGAAAGGATGAAAGGTTAAGTTAAATTCCACTGTGGTCAACTTTGTTTTTCATCCTTTTGCATTAATAAGTACCAGCTGAGCACTGGGGTTAATGTAATCAACAAGCACCCACCCTCAAAATTTCAGATCTTATGTCTATTGTGCAAGAGATTATTATTATTATTATTATTATTATTATTATTATTATTATTATTATTATTAAGGCAGCAAGCTGGCAGAATTGTTAGCACACCAGGCAAAATGCTTAGTGGCATTTTATGTTCTGTGTTTAAATTCCACTGTGGTCGACTTTGCCTTTTTTGGGGGGTCAATAAAATAATTACCAGTTGAGCACTGGAATTGATGTAATCAACTTATCCCCTCCCCCAAAATGGCTGCCCTTGTGGTAAGATTTGAAACCATTATTATTATTATTATTATTAAGGTGGCAAGTTGGCAGAATCATTAGTATGATGGGCAAAATGCTTACTTGCATTTCGTCTGCTGCTACGTTTTGAGTTCAAATTCTGCAGGCGTTGACTTTGCCTTACATCCTTTTGGGGTCAATGAAACAAGTACCAGTTACACACTGGGGTAGATGTAATCGATTAGCCCTCTTGCCCCCAAAATTTTCAAGGCCTTGTGCCTAGTGTAGAAATAATTATTCTTAATATCATTATTATTAAGTTGGTATGCTAGCTGAATTGTCAAAATACTGGACAAAATACTTTGTGTCATTTCTTCGATCTTTACATTCTGAGCTCAAGTTCTGCTGAGATTGACTTTGCCTTTCATCCTTACAGAATCAAAAAATAAAGTCCACAGGCGCAGGAGTGGCTATGTGGTAAGTAGCTTGCTTACGAACCACATGATTCCAGGTTCAGTCCCACTGCTTGACACCTTGGGCAAGTGTCTTCTACTATAGCCTCAGGCCGACCAAAGCCTTGTGAGTGGATTTTGTAGACTGAAACTGAAAGAAGCCTGTCGTATATATATATATATATATATATATATATATGTATATTTTCCCTCTCTCTCTCTTTGGGAGAGAGGCACAAGCACATACACAGACATATACACACACGGCAGTAACTTCCGCCTGTGTGTGTTTGTGTGTCTGTGTTTGTCCCCCCAACATCGCTTGACAACTGATGCTGGTGTGTTTACGTCCCTGTATCTTAGCAATTCAGCAAAAAAGACCGATAGAATAAGTACTAGGCTTGCAAAGAATAAGCCCTGAAGTTGATTTGCTTGACTAAAGGTGGTGCTCCAGCATGGCCACAGTCAAATGACTGAAACAAGTAAAAGAGTAAAGAGTACCAATTGAGCACTGGAGTCAATTGACTGTCTCTTCTCAAAATTAATGGCCTTGTGCTAAAATTAGAAAGAATATTACTCATGTGACTCATGCTCAGTTTTTTTCTTTTTTATTTGGTGTTGTAGAAGAATTAGATTTATTAGTAATATTGGTAAAAAAAAAATTAGTAGTACATTTTATTTTTGACATTTTATGTATTTATATATTTTTATTTGTCATCAGCAACCAACAGTTTCATGCAACAATGGTTCCTGGTATTGTCCACGGTGTACTCCCTGGTCAAATGATAGCTGGTGTCCCTGTCAATGCTCACATTGTTGAAGATCAAAGAAAAGGGAAGCATTTTCATGAACAACAAATGAAACTGAAACTATTTGGTCGATTAGGCGTGGTATCTTCCGATCCCGACCGCATGATTGAGTCCATGTTTGGTAAAGTTCCAAAATCAAAACCTAAAGTTCACATTCCACAAACATCTCAAACTGTTACAACTACTAATACGACAACGACAACAGGTATGTAGACTCATCTGTACATTTCACTGCCTTCTGTTAGAGAGACTAGTATAGTAAATGCTATGAAATGGTAGCTGCATTGAGGAAAGGAATAACAGTGATAGGTTCTTTATTGATAGAAGCTTCAGTTTTGAAACTCTAGTATGTTTTCCTTTCCTTGTGACACTACATTTGTATTTTATTGCTGTCATATCTTGTTTGGATTATTTCTTGCAGATAATAACACATCCCAAGTTTGAGTTTACCCTGTTAGTGTTAGGGAAAATTTACTGTATTGTACCTAATTATAGGTACAAACATAGTTTCATTGGTGCAGGCATAACTGTATGGTAAGAAGCGTGCTTTCCAACCACATGGTTCTGGGTTCAGTATCCCTGCATGGCATCTTGGGCAAGTGTCTTCTACTATAGTCCAAAGTTTACCAAAAGCCTTGTGACAAGATTTGAGAGACAGAAACTGAAAAAAGCTTGTCATGTGTGTGTATGTGTATCTGTGTATTTGTCCACCACCACCACCACCATCACTTGACAACTGGCATTGGTTTGTTTGTATCCCCCCATAACTTGACAGTTTGGCAAAAGTAAAAGAAAAATATATAAAAGAATAAGTACCAGGCTTAAAAAGGGGTTGATTATTTCAACTAAATCCTTCGAGGTGGTACTCCAGCTGATATAAATGATAAAAGCTATAGGATAAAATATAAGTGGATGAAAGAGAAAGTGGTACTGAGCAAGAAGTAAAATATTCATCTGACAGATGATATACAAATGTTTTGGGCACAAGGGTGAAGGGTGAGTGTGTTCTCTTCTACCTGAATTTGGATCTTATCATATTTAATATGATCTTGGGACGTATTATTTTAGAATTTGATAATAAAAATAGAAGACAAGTTTATTTCTGTCAATGTATCTGTTTGATATTAAATCTTTGTCTGCCAGATAATCCATTAGTCAACAATGTGTTAAAGAAATTTGTGTGTGTGTGTGTAGGCATGGTTGTGTGGGTTAGTTTGCTTCCCAGCCATATGGTTTTGAGTTTGGTCCCCACCAAGTGGCACCTTAAGCACGACTTCTACTCTAGTCTAAGGCTGACTAAAGCCTAGTAAATGGATTTGTTAGATGGAAACTGAAAGAAAACTGTTGGATCTATGATGGGTGTGGTGATATATAACTATATGTGTATCTTTGAGTCTGCTTGTCTTGATAACCCACATGATAGTTGTAAACGAGTGTCACTATCATATATGTAGTGTTGTTCTTTTCTGCAAAATCGAAATCATAATCGATCCAAATTCGACGACTGGCACCCATGCCAACCTTTCCTTCATTGGACACTAAACTCTGCTTGCGAAGACCTGTTGGGGCAAGTGAAATCGAAATTGAACCAAATTTGATGACTGGCACCCGTGCCAGTGGAGTGCTAACAGCACCATCCGAGTGTGATCATTGCCAGAGCAGCTGTCTGGCTCCCGTGCCGATGGCACGTGAAAAGCACCATTTGAGTGTGATCGTTACCAGCGTTGCCTTACTGGCACTTGTGCCAGTGGCATGAAAAACATTCTAGCAAGGTCGTTGCCAGTGCTGCTGGACTGGCTCCTGTGCAGGTGGCATGTAAAAAACACCATTTCGAGCGTGACTGTTGCCAGTACCTCCTGACTGGCCTTCGTGCTGCTGGCACTTAAAAGCACCCACTACACTCTCGGAGTGGTTGGCATTAGGAAGGGCATCCATCTGTAGAAACTCTGCCAGATCAGATTGGAGCCTGGTGTAGCCATCCGGTTCACCAGTCCTCAGTCAAATTGTCAAACCCATGCTAGCATGGAAAGCGGACGTTAAACGATGATGATGATGTATAAACATGCCTGGCTATAGGAGAAATATTACCTCATTTGTAGGTGAGGGTTGGTGACAGGAAGGGTATCCTGTTGTAGCAAATCTATCTCAATAAACTAAATGTGTGAAGCATGTATGCATAGAAAAGTGCATATTAAAATGATGACAACATACATGGTTAATTGGCAAAGTTGTTAGAGCATCATGCAGACTGCTTAACAGTATTTGTTTCAATTCTCTGCACTCTGAGTTCTAACTGCAGTGAGGTCAACTTGGCTTTCAGGGGTCAATAAAAAATTAGAAAGAATTATTAGTAATGATATTGGTGATAATAGTAGCGGCAGTAATTAATGTTATCAACTCTAGTAACTATCTTCACCTTCATGTACCCTTCTATTGTAGTTTATTTTATTTTATTTTATTTTATTTCAGCAATTGACAGTGATCCTGATAGTTTTGGAGACTTTATGCAAGGACCAAGTTCTGAACAGTCTGAGAAATCTTGGATGGGTTCTTTAGGCTTTTCTTCATCCTCATCTGAAAATAATCCAGCTAAAGCTCCTCCCCCTGTCAATGAAGAAGAAGAAGAAGAAACCAAAGGTAAAAGGCAGTAGAATAGCATTTATTGACGTATTATTAAAAGAATGTTGTGGATTTCTGTTGTTTGATAAGGATTCAGTTGTTCCATTAACTGAATTATCTGTCCTTGAATTATCATTTAGTTGGCTGAGCATTCCATGTGTATCCTCGACGTAATTATTAGGTAGTATCAGTGGGTGTTGCTTTGGCGTGTGATCTACAACTTAAAGGACGATTACTTTAGGTTATTTTTTAGTTTACTTTTCAATCTCTAAAGACCCTCAAGTTGTTGGCTAAAGATTTTTTACAATAAATACTTTAGTACATACTTAGCATTGTAAATGGATTATTTTCAAAGTTCTTATTATTTTAATAGTTATAAAACCATTTATGTCTAAGTAAATAAGAAATCAAGAATAAACAATATAATATTTAAAATATGCGCAGGAGTGGCTGTGTGGTAAGTAGCTTGCTTACCAACCACATGGTTCTGGGTTCAGTCCCACTGTGTGGCACCTTGGGCAAGTGTCTTCTACTATAGCCTCGGGACGACCAAAGCCTTGTGAGTGGATTTGGTAGACGGAAACTGAAAGAAGCCTTTTGTATATATGTATATATGTATGTGTGTGTATATGTTTGTCCCCCTAACATCGCTTGACAACTGATGCTAGTCTGTTTACGTCCCAGTAACTTAGCAGTTTGGCAAAAGAGATTGCTAGAATAAGTACTAGGTTTATAAAGAATAAGTCCTAGGGTCGATTTGCTCGACTAAAGGTGGTGCTCCAGCATGACCGCAGTCAAAGGACTGAAACAAGTAAAAGAGTAAGAGATCATACAAGTTTGGCAGCTGTGAGTTTTGCAATGTAAAGAAACTAAAAACTAACCTAAAGTAATTGCCGTTGAAGTTGTAGATCATACACCAATGGAGCACCAATTGGTGTTACTCAGTGTATGTGATCTACCTGATGGGCTCCTATACAGTTTCTGTCTACTTTATTTCACTTGCAGCCCCAGTATATTACTAGTGTTTATCCTTTCCAAATGCCAAGTATAAGTAAAATGACTTCAGTCTGATTTGAATTCATAACAATGCAGTGAGTCGCTGAATTACGTAATATCTTGACCAGGTTATCTGCAGCACTATTCAATTAGAAATTATTTGGGTTCAGTCCCACTGTGTGGCACCTTGGACAAGTGTCTGCTGATATAGTTTCAGTCCAACCAAAGCCCTCTGAGCAGATTTTAGATTTTGTTGGTGGAAACTGAAAGACCCAGTTCATCATCATTTAACGTGTATTGTCCATGCTGGCATCAGTTGGATGGTATGACCAGAGCTGGCAAGCTGGGGGAGATGCACCAGACTCCATTCTGTTTTGCCCTTCCAAATGCCAACCACTTTACAGAATGTACTGAGTGCTTTTATGTGGCACCACATCGAAGAAGAAGAAATTCGGTTTTTACTCCTGAAAGATTTGGTTGCATTTGGAGATATCTCTGGAAAGAATTTTTAGCAAAAATTCATTCAGTTGTAGTATTAATATGGATCGTAATAATAATGCTTTCAAATGTTTGTAGAAAGCCTGCACTTTTGAAGGGAGGGGTAAGTTAATTGTTGATTGCATTAATGCCAGTATTTGAGTGGTACTTTATTTTATTGATCCCTGAGGAATGAAATGCGAAGCTTATTTCGGCTGGGATTTGAACTTGGAATGTAAAAGACCTGGGATGGATATCACTAAGGATTTTTCCAGTTTTCTAATAATTTTGCCAGCTTGCCACCTCATCAATCATATTGATGATGATGAACTCAAAATACTCACAAACTTTTATTGAGGAACAATAATTTTGCTGATTAATTTTCAGATTTAATGGCGATGATGCTACAGTATTCTGACCTAAATGTTTCTCAGAAAGCCAAAACATTCCAGAACAAAAAGACTTTGAGGGAAACAAACCCAACCAATGTTATAACCTCGAAGAGTGCCTCATATACCAGCAGTGAGCGATCTCGTAAGTGGCAAGACGGCGATGAAAGTTTGTCAGGCCTATTTAAAGTAGAAGGTAGGTCATAGTTATTTTTCTCAATTTATATTTTTTATGGCTTAGCGGTTAGGGGCATTGTGTCCTTGAGCAAGTCACTTTGTTTCACTCAACTAGCAAAAATGAGTTGTACCTGTAATTCAAAAAAAGGGCTAACCGTGTCACATTATGTCATGTTGAATCTCCCTGAGAACTACATTAAGGTTATGTGTGTCTGTGGAGTGCTCAACCACTTGTGTGTTAATTTCACGAGCATACTGTTCTATTAATTGGATCAACTGGAACACTCATTTCTGTAACTGACAGTGCCAGTTTTATATATATATGTGTGTGTGTGTGTGTGTGTGTGTGTATATGTATATATATATATATGTATATACATACACACATGATAGACTCTCCTGTTGTTAGATGACATATGAGAGTTCAACAGTTTCTTACCGAACAACCACACAGATGATTTGTTTATTGTGAACAATACAGGTGCCACATGTCAGATGATCACAGAGCAACATGAAATGAAGTAGTTTGCTCAAGAATACAATGCAATGCCGGTCTGAAAATCAAACCCATGATCTCGCAATCGTGAGTGCAACACCTTAACCACTAAGCCATGTGCTTTCATATATATATATATATATATATATATATATATATATATATATATATATATATATATATATATATGTATACACACACACACAAGTGCTCTGTGTAGCTCTGTGATTAAGATGTTTTCTTTCAGCCACATGGTTTCAGGTTCAGTCCACAGCATGTCACTTTGGTCTTCTACCCTGGGCCAATCAAAGCCTTACGAGTGAATTTGCTAGATGGAAACTGAAAGAAACCTCTCGTGTGTGTTAGTGCTTCCTGTCTTGACAGTGCATGAAAGTTGCAAACAAGCATCCTCATTGCACAAGCAATGTCCTTCGGTCCAGATTCCCATGGAAACATGTCCAGTCCTGTGGGAATAGTATTTTACTTGGGAACAGGTGAGGTTTGCCAACATGGAGGATATCTAATCATAGAAAAAGTACTTCAACAAATTTCCTCTGGTCCATGTGAAAAAGTTGAAATAATGATGATAATAGGTGTTTTTACAGCAGAAGTAAAACTTGCAATCCCCATTACAGTTTTCTCCATTTTGCCTTATCCTCTACATCTCTCTTCACCAACTTGACTCACCCACCTCATCCATTTTATTTCAAAACATCCATCATTGGAATATATACATGTTTGTGAAGATAGAATAGTAGGTAGATAGAAAGGTAGGTAGGTGGATAGATAAAGAAGTAGACAAAGAAGTAGGTCAGTATTTCAGCAATTAGAATTGAAGGTAAATATTCCAGTTTAGTTTCTCGTCCCCTTTCTAATTTGAAGTTTTAAAATAATAGAATAGATATTTTCATCATTCAAAATTTGGAAGAAAAATATTCCATTTTAAAATTCAAACTTCAATTTAAGTCCATGAGAAACTTTTTTAGTGTATTTCTTTCTTAGTGCCTTCTTTTGAAAACAAAGCGTTTTTTTTTTTTTTTTTTTTTTTTTTTAATGCAGGTTTAAACTGATTTCAAATTTGGAAACTTATTCTGTTTTTTTCTCCCCATTCAGATTTCATTTTAAGAAAAATATTCATCATGGTTTTATAATTCTGACATTGTTAAATGAAGAAAATTTAATTGAAATTGCCTTCTTTTGTTAAAATTTCATATAAATTATTCAGTTACATGTTTCATTTTGTTAGTTTTTACTTGTATTTGCAGATCAGCCACCTGTAACACCTGATGTTAGTTCCAACATGCAACCTCAGTGTACAACACCAGATAGCGGAAGTACAACACCAACAGTTTCTCAGTATCCAATGGGACCATTCCAGACACTTCCTTCATGGTGTTATTTGGATGATGACCAAATTCCACATGTCTATAGACAAGTTTATGAAGCTTCTTCAGCGTAAGTTATAAAAAAAACAACTTTAACATTTCTTAGTTCTTAAAAATTCTCAAAAGGTGACATTTTCCAATTTTAAAAATGATATTCATTAAACTGAAACTTTAACGAATGGAAAGTTAATTGTTTAATTAGGTATTTTATAAACATTAATCCCTTACATTAACAATATGTAGACATAATGGAATCACACTCACTTTTCATTGAACTGATTTCTTGAACTTAGGTTCCATTCTAGCAATGGAGTCTCTGTATGATTGCTCAACCTACTAGAAATAACAGCAAAATTACCTTAAATCACTACTGTTATTGTTCAAAGTAGGGTTGGCTTTGCTGGCCACTGTTACTATGGTGAACACCAGACCATATCTGATATGGTATTTGAGACGATTCATCATTTTCATCATCATTTAACAACCATTTTCCATGCTAGCTTGGGTTGGATGGCTTGATAGGAACTGGCCAGCTGGAGAGCTGCCCAGCTCCATGTCTGTTTTGGCATGGTTTGTATGACTAGATGCCCTTCCTAACACCAACTCATTACAGAGTGTGCTGGGCGCTTTTTATGTGGCATTGGGGCATGAGTACTCTTACATGGTGCTGTCACAAATATTCTGTACATGTGGCAGCAGCACGAGTGCTTATACCATGGCACTGACACAAGTGCATTTTACATGGTGCTGGCACAAGTTCTTTTTACATGGCACTGGTATGGGCCATAAAGGACTTGCCTGTATGCATAGTTAGCCACACCCTAATGCAGGAGGAAGGCCACTTAACCATTCTTATGTTACTGATGTTTCAGTACCATACCTATAGTCTGTCTTGGAGTGTTGTAGTAATAAAGGAAGAATCTGTTGGTATGTTTCTTTGATATAACTGTTACCAAATGGTAGGAACAATAGTAGCAATATTTTAACTATTCTTAATATTGACTTCCTTAGACTTTCCAATATTGATATTATAGATTGGGTAGCATTGGGGCTGATGGTTCAGTAATCAAGTTCTAATATGTATGTTGCTAAGTTCTGTGTTACTATTCTATGTATTAGTTTCTCTGTTCTAAGTTATCCTTGCTCTATGCTTACTCTTCTATGTGTCTCTTTTATATTGCTATGTTCTATGTTATGGATTATTTATGCTGTTCGTGGCTGTGTAGTCAAGAAGTTTGTTTCCCAACTACCTAGTTGTGAGTTCAGTCCCATTGCATGGCACCTTAGGCAAGTGTTTTCTTCTATAGCCTTGTGCCTACCAAAACCCTGAGTGGATTTGATAGGCAGAAAGAAAGCTTGTCATGTATATATGATGATGATGATGAGAGTAGTCTCTCATAGTCAAAGGAAAATGGTTTTGCAATTTCTTGCTGAACAACCTGCACAAATTATTTGTTTTATAGAAATTAAATGTGTTGTACATTAGCTCGCTCCCTCCATGAAATCGACATTGCCTGGACAGGTACACAGTGTTCCATGCGTCAGGTGTTAAAGTGATTGTGTGATATGGAGTGTTTTGCTTGAGAACACAATGCACCATCCAGTCCAGGAATTGAAACTATGATCTTGCAATCTTGAGTGCAACAGCCTAACCATTAAGCCATGCACTCTCACACACACACATGCAAGTGTGTGTGTGCATCCCCTAGTTTTGACATCATGTTATAGTTCTAAACGAGTGTCCCAGTCATGCAAGCAGTGTCATTTTTTTCTGGTATTCTGCATAAGCATGTCTGGCCATAGTGAAAATATTGTCTTACTTGGAAACAGGTGAGGGTAGGTGACAGGAAAGGCTTCTGGCCATAGAAAAATCTATCTCAGTAAACATTGTCCAGCCCATGCATGCATTGAAATATGGACATTAAAATGATGATAGCAATGATGATGATTATCTGTGTTACTATTGTATGTTTCTCTGCTCTATGTTGCTCTTCTGCAGCATTCTGTTCGATGTTATTTTGTTCTATATTAATATAGTTCTTATTATTGGTCTGCACTACTGTTCTGGATCAATATAGAATGGTAGCAAAGAACAGAATAAGGTAGAACACAGAACTGTACCACATATTAGTAATGTACAAAAGCGTAGCATATGAAAGACTAACATATTGATCAGTTCTAATATTGTTCCTGTTCTATATATTACTCTCCTTTATGTTGCTGTTTTTTTGTTTTTTTTGCTCCTTGCTTCTCTGCTGCTCCAAGTTGATGAAAAATGTAGAAATATTGATTTTTCTTTTTCCATAACTTTTATTTTCTTTTTGCTATTTAAATTCCTGTTTCCATTTTCGCATTTGGGTTTCTTGGTTTTTCTTTCTTTTTTTTTTCATAATTTTTTTTTTTACCTCAATCGAAACTCTTGATATTATAAATGGATGGTGTTTCTTGATGGTGCAATGTAGGGTGTACAAAGTGTGTGGACCTCACCAGCTAACCACTTCATGTACATGTTTTTGCTGTAGTCAAACATATATTTAAGGAAGGGTGGTGAGTGCAATTTGACTACTACACAGTGCAGCCAAAACCCACACTGTATCACTGCTGTCCCTACTGCTAATCAGTTAACTGGAGAAAACCTGCTTGATTGTTTTCTGTTCTTATCATTTCTAATAAACTGAAGTACATAGTTTAACATATCTTGATCCAGGATCACAAAACAATTGTAATAGTTGTGAAATTTGAACCTGAATAACATGGTGTAGTCCAGCACTTTAATCTCATGGCCATTCTACATCAATATTTTGGCAGCAGATTGTTTTACATTGAAAAATGATCTTTTTTTTTCCCCCAGGAATGATTGTATAATCACAGACAGACTATATCCAATTCTTCTCTTAAGTGATCTTCCTCGACAGACTTTGAGAGAGATTTGGGAAGTATGTAATATGACGACACCAGGGCAACTCAGCAAACAAGAACTCTATCTTCTGTTATCTCTTATTGCAGTAGCACAGGTATGTCCTGTTTTTTTTTGTTCTGATGCATTTTTTCACTTACTCTATTGACCAGAGACAGGGAATTTGGCAGTTGTCACTCATATCTTTTTTCTTTTATTCTTTTCCCCGTTTCAATCATTAGATTGTGGCCATGCTGGGTAGTGCCTTGAAGAATTTTTAGTCAAATGAATTGACCCCGATACTTATTTCTTTTTTAAGCCTGGTATTTATTCTGTTGATCTCTTTTGCCAAACCTCTAAGTTATGGGGACATAAACTCACCAACACTGGTTGTCATGTAGTGGTGAGGAACAAACAAAGAAACACACACACACGTGTGGTGGGCTTCTTTCAGTTTCTGTCTACCAAATCCACTTACAAGGCTTTGGTCGGCCTGAGGTAATGGACTGATTTCTTGTTTTAGTCATACCTGTGCCTATGTATTTTGTATTTCTGTAGTGCAGGGTTTGTAGGATTACTCTTAATTTTCTCATTTGTTACACAGTAGGTCTGTAATGTATCCATTTATGACTAACATCATTTGATAGTGTTGTATCTCTTTATGACTAATAATATAGTTGGTGGCATGTAAAAAGCACCATTCGAGTGCGATCGTTACCAGCGTCGCTTACTGGCACTTGTAACATTCGAGCGAGGTCGTTGGCAGTGCACATAAAAAACACCATTTGAGCATGGCTGTTTCCCTCATGCCAGTGGCACGTAAAAGCATCCACTACACTCTCGGAGTGGTTGGTGTTAGGAAGGGCATCCAGCTGTAGAAACTCTGCCAGATCAGATTGGAGCCTAGTGCAGCCATCTGGCTCACCAGTCCTCAGTCAAACCGTCCAACACATGCCAGCATGGAAAGCGGACATTAAACAATCATGATGATGATATTCTATCCTCTTAGACTAATGTCGTATAGTGTCCTGTTTTTTGTGACTCATACAATATGATAGTGTTGTCTTTTTTATGGCTGATGGAATGTAATAAGGTTGAAATAAGGATATGTATTTATGACAACTGCTGTGACAATGTTATTGTTTTTAAATCCATTAGACCATATTTTGAATTAAACAAAATATTCTCTCTACAGTGTTTTATTTACAACAATTTTAATAATTATAATTCTTATATTAATACTGAAAAATCCAAATAACTAAAATTGATAATTTTTGCAGAATAACCAAGGCATTCCATCAATGGAGATTCTTCATCAGCTACCTTCTCCTCCGGTGCCATTTTTCAACCAAGCCTCAGCCACTCAAATAACACCAACACAGCAGAATGCTGTCACAAGTTTTGGAGCATCTTCACCACCATCTTTTGCCACCCAAGATGCATCTTTAGCCAGCGGTGGGACATTGCTACCAAATTCTTCATCTACCGTTAGACCACCCACTTCAGTTCCTTTTGAAAGTACCCCGACATCTTTACTAGAAACCACGTTTGGTATGTATTTAGCATTAACACTATTTGGGGCTTTGGTTAATGTATTCATTTCATAAAATTAATAATATATTTATCTCTTAGGGTTAAATGCTTCCACTCAGCTTAGCACATCTCAGAGTGCTCCTGTTTTTGGAACGTTCTCTAAAGAAGTTACACAGACAGCCCCGACAGAGAATTTATATGGAGATGAGGATTTCGCTGATTTTCAGGTTGCTCCTAAAATAACGTCAGGTATAAATTTTTTTTTTTTTTTTTAAATTCCTTTCTTGTAATTTTTACTGATTTCTCTGTAGATTGTGTTTGAACTTTTTCTATGCTTTATTATTTTGATTTTATAGTTTTGTTATTTTGGAAATTTCAGTTTTAATGTTACTCTTCCGAGTGTGGGGATTAGGAGAATTAGTAAACTGTTGAATGAAATGCACTGCAGTATTTAGTTATGTTTTTCTGTGTTGTGAGTTTAAATTCTGAAAAATTCTGTCTGGGGTCAAACTTGTCTTTCATCCTTACTGAGATGAATAAAATAAGAACAATCATGAACTGGGTTTGATTTAACTTTTTTGTTTTGTTTGTTTTGTTTTGTTTTTTTAACCATATTTCTGATAAAATACAATGCCTTTCCATGAATTCATTTTGAAAATTATAAAGAAGTTAGTAAAATAATTTTGATGCTTGGGACATAAATTAACATGAAATTTTCATAGTGGTGGTGTTTATTTAGAATACCTTAAAACAAGGGCAGTTTCAAGTGGGTTGGTATCAAAAAGGTTAATAGACTCTTTACTCCAAATTTGTGTCTTGTGCCAACATCACAAAATCAATATTACTTTAAGCAATCTAAATATGTTTTCTTTTAACTTAACAAAAGTTTTCTAGAAATTATTTGAACTAATTTTGGGGCAGAGATGAAAAAGAATAGGGACCAAAACTTGAGAATACAATTTGATTCCAGATTTTTAATATTTATTTTCATTAAACTGTCAGAATCATTGGCATGCTTGGACAAAATGCTTAGCAGCTTTTCTTCCAGCTTTATGTTCTGAATTCAAATTCCACTGAGATCAACTTTACTTTAAAACTTTTCAGGGTCAATAAAATAAAGTATCAATTAAACACTGGGGCTGATGTAATTGATTGTCTCCACCAGAATTTCAAGCCTTCTACCTATAGTCAAAAGGATTATTTGCTCAATTTCAAAAACTGGTTAAAGCTGTTTTCACTAAAACTAGCCGATTAAGAACCGTGTAAAGTTTCTTATTGTAAATATTTTGAATGGCCCAACATAAAAGCATAATGGCTTTTGTTCAAACATTATTGTATTTCATCATTAGCCAGTTATGTGGAGTTATTGGAGACATAACTCTGCTTGCTTCTTGATTTTTGGTTGAGTACATTGCAATAGAAAGGGCATCCAGTTACAAACAAACATCAAAGAAACATGATTCTAATAAAGGAAAAAAAATTGAGTATAAACATGCACTGAAAATGTTTTCATGTTGGGAATATTTTAATTGCTATGTTTTAATTAGTGTGTCTAGGTGTGGCTGTGTGTTAAGAAGCTTGTTTTCCAAACATGGGTTCAATCCCACTGTACAACTACAGCACTTTGTACAAATGTCTTCTACTATAGCCCTACTATATTCAGTGGATTTGATAGACAGAAACTAGAAAGAGCCTGCTATATATATGTAGTCTAACCCATACTGGCATAGAAAACAGATGTTAAATGTAGATGATACATATATGTGTGTGTATGTATCTATTCTTTAAGTTCATTTACAGGAAACGTTTTGAATATGCATATAAAAGTGCCTATACTACTATGCCGGCTACAGCCTAATGATGCCAATTGGCAATACCTGTTTTTTGGAGTCACACTGAGCTGTGCCAATATAATATGTGTGTGTGTGTGTGTAATTGTACCCTTGTTTTAACTTCATGTGATGGTTGTAAACAAACATCACCGTCAATCAAATGATGTCCATTTCTTGCCTTCGACGAAAAATATGCCTGCCCTAGGGTGGTGATCTGGCAGAATCGTTATCATGCCAGACAAAATACTTAGCAGCATTTTGTCTGTCTCTATATTTTGAGTTCGAATTCTGCCAAGTTGAACTTTGCCTTTCATCTTATAGGCACAAGCGTGGCTGTGTGGTATAAAGTTTGCTTCCTAATCACATGGTTCTGGGTTCACTCCCACTGCATGGCATGTTGGGCAAGTGTCTTCTAATACAACGCCAGGCCAACCAAAGCCTTGTGAGTGGATTTAGTAGATGGAAACTGAAAGAAGCTCGTTGTGTGTGTGTGTGTGTGTGTCTTTGTGTCTATGTTTGTCCTCCACCACCACTTGACAACTGTTGTTGATGTGTTTACATCTCTGTAACTTAGTGATTTGGCAAAAGATACTGATAGAATAGATACCAGGGTTAGACAGAGAATAAGTATTGGGATCGATTCATTTGAGTAAAGTTCCTCAAGGTGGTGCCCCAACATGGCCGCAATCTAATGACTCAAACAAGTAAAAGATAAAGATAAAAATGGAGAATATTACCTTGCTTGGAAACAAGTGAGACTTGGCATCAAGAACATCTGACCATAGAAAATCTACTCTAACAAAAGAATTCTGTCCAGCCCATGCAAGCATTGAAGAAAATGAAATTATGATAATGATGGAGATTTCAGTAATGATGTTCTTTCAGTATAGATCGATATATTCACAAGCAGATTTCTTGCACAGAAGCAAAAGCCACAAATGTATATCAGCGAAATGTTGTTAACTGAATCAACCTGAATATATGACTGGTATTTTAACAGTTGTTTACAGTAATATTTTAAATTTATATGACCCTTGATATACAACAAACTTTATCTTCATATTTTCATCAACTTCCAATATCTTTCATTATTATTTAAACCTCAGAAATTAAAACAGGTTTTTGACAATTAAACAAGCCAGCAGTCCTTATTCAGGTTTAGAAATCTGTTTTCTTTTTAATTATATGCTATTGTGTTTTGTTGAGCTATTTTCTAAATTAGCTAAACTAACTACAAATTAAATGTTATGTTTTTAATTTAAATATCAAACCCTTTCTCAGTGTTTTCTAGATAGAAAAATGAAGACAGAATTAAAGTCATTTAGAAGTAGTTTGATTAATTGTGGTACTAGGCATATTGTTACTACAATTAATCATCATCATCATCATAATCGTTTAACGTCCGCTTTCCATGCTAGCATGGGTTGGACGATTTGACTGAGGACTGGTGAACCGGATGGCTGCACCAGGCTCCAATCTGATCTGGCAGAGTTTCTACAGCTGGGTGCCCTTCCTAACACCAACCACTCTGAGAGTGTAGTGGGTGCTTTTTACGTGCCACCTGCACAAGTGCCAGTAAGGCGACGCTGGTAACGATCATGCTCAAATGGTGCTGTTTTACGTGCGACTAGCACGGAAGCCAGACAGCTGCTCTGGCAATGATCACACTCGGACAGTGCCGTTAGTGCTCCACTGGCACAGGTGCCAGTCATCGAATATGGTTCAATTACGATTTCGATTTCACTTGCCCCAACAGGTCTTCGCAAGCAGAGTATAGTGTCCAATGAAGGAGAGGTTGGCATGAGTGCCAGTCGTCGGATTTGGTTCGATTTCAATTTCAAATTCACTTTCCTCAACAGGTCTTCGCAAGCAGAGTTTAGTAGCTATAATATATCAATATCAAATATTGATAATATATCTTGGAGATTTCATCCCACCAAAAAAAGCTGTACAGCAACCTCCTGCTTATTTCCAAGTTTTATAAGGGAAAGGCACTCGTGCTTTGCAGGACATTGCTGGCAAGTGACCTACTGCTATGGATGCCAAAGCATGGCTGTATTGAAGCAGGTCATCCAAATACAATGTATGTAGGTCATCTCTCCAGAGGACACTGGTCACCTCCCTGAAGACCTCCCTCAACTAATGCAGGACTGACATGGATGGTGTGTGTGCAGGTGAAAAATGTCTGAGCAAGCTTGACCAGATGATGATGATCAAATAAAACAATGCCCTACAATGCAAGCTCCAACACTAAGGTCTTCTCAAAACACAGAAAGCTTCATTACGTCTTGGAATGCAGTGAAGGAGATTTAGCATTCGTAGTGTCACATGATTTTATGTCACATGATCAGAAATAAGTACTAGTGATGTGACGGACAGTCCCGGACCATGTATCTCTAGCTTGTTGCTTGTTATCATTAATGATTACACCACAAATATGCTTGCTGTTCTGTTTTGAAATAAATGTCTCTCTATTTAGACTGCAACATTTTATCTCCCACAAGATAACTCACCAGAACTCTTGCGTATCAGCAGAAATGTGGGTCATATTGGAAATTGTAATGTCTAATATCATTTGTTATATTATGATTTGAGAATTTAAAAAAAAAACAATATATTCTTGTTATTTTAGATTCTTTGGACCAATTTAATATGTCACCTGTGACTGATGTAACCCAAGTAAATTGCAAGTGAGTTTGAGACTTTTTAAAAAATCTATTCTGCTTATTTAGTAAATTCAAACTGTGCAGTATGTTGTGTATGAAAGGCTTTCACTGAGCAATATAGATATATCATTATCTGAAATTTTGCTTTTCTGCTTAAATTAGAAATCATCATTCAGTCAATCAATCAATTTTCAGTCTATCATCAGCATTCAATCAATCATCATCATTCAATCAATTGTTATTCAGTCAATCATTATTCAATTACTCTTCATTCAGTCAATTAATTGCCATTCAATCAACTATTGTATCATATGTCTGTCTTTGATTTTGGATTGTGTTGAGTCAGTTTGTTTTCAGCACAGTCTCTCACTACTTGTTGCAGCCCTTAGTTGTCCCTTCCAAAATACCTAGAATTCTGTGATCAGTCCCTACCTATTCTCACATATTTTTGTTGTCCTCTTCTGCAGGTTCCTTCTACTTGGATAACACGACACTTTTTGACCTGTCCATCATTCAACATGCATGCTTGACATTACACATTCAGCAGAGCAAGCTTACCTCATTTGTTCCCATTCTCTAACACATCCTCTGCAGTTATTCTCTTTCTCTACCCGCTCACTCTCTCTCTCTCTCTTTATATAATCACATGTAGTTTATTAAGCCCTTGATAAACAACTACACTCTATGCTTGTAATGAACACTTTTGTAAGCATTGAGTTTCTGACATTACTGCTCTGATATATATTATTTCACTTAGTATCTTGTGTTTCTGATCAGGATACATAAATCTCAGCAACTGACTCCCGTTTGTTACACTGTGACCGTTGCTTTCCATCAACCCTTAACTCTCACACCAGTTCTACTCATACTTTGTAGTTGAGCAGTCAGTTAATAGTAAGAAGGGTTTCCAACTAGAAAACAGTTGCTTTAGTAGATGTGAACCTCTACAGATGATGATAATTTTTATTTCCTGGATTTAACAAATCTCCTCCAACACATCGTTCCATCACTAGTTATATTCCTTTGTCATCTCTTTCATGAAATCGAACTTTCAGAAATCAGCTTTCACCTCTTCTGCTTGTGTCTCTTCCTTGGTTTTTCATGTTCCACATGAATCTTACGGTACTTTTCCCTCCAAATGTCATCATCTGCTCACATTATGCGTCCATACCAGTATAGTTGTCTCTGTTGTATGCTACACCTGATTTCTCTTATATGCAGTTTTTCTCTCAGCTCATCTGTGCCTCATTGCTCCTGCACATTAACATTACTCACTCTGTGGGTCATGCTTGTTTTGTTTCTTTCTGACTTTTGCACATCTTTTACATTCAGTACCTACATCTCACTATTGTATGCAACATCACAATTTGTACACATGCATTGAATAATCTACTCTTTGCTTAGCAAGAGAACCTCTTTGTTGACAACAGAGTTAGTAGCCTCATAGACTATTAGATAACTGGATTTTTTATCCATCATATGATAGGTAATTTTGGAAGGATACTGTTGCCACCAGGAGAAATATCAGGGAAGTTATTATGATAATGTTGATGATGGCATACACACAATAACTATAATTTAACTTTTATCAAGTTTCTTGGTCACCAGTGTCATCATCATCATTTAACTTCCATTTTCCAGTCTGACTTGGCCTGGTTTCTACAGCTGGATGCCCTTCCTAACACCAACCACTTTATTGTGTGTGCTGAGTGCTAAAGGTAGCAAGCTGGAGAACTGCACCAAGTACCAGTCTGATTTGGCTTGGCTTCTAGTACTGGATGCCTTTCTTCGTGCCAGCCACTCTGCAGTGTGTGCTGAGTGCATTTTATGTGGCACTATACAAAATGATGAAATGAATACTAATTTTCAAAAGAAAAATATTTATTTCCTTCAAGTAAAAATTAAATAAATACAAATTCCTCATTTGTATAAAATCCCCTGCAACTACTCTGTCATTAACTCCCTCTCCTCCTCCTCCTCCCATCAAACCTATGTGCACTCATCCTGCAACTGTTAAGATAACTCCCTCTGTATCTCTCTTTCTTCCTCTTTTTCTTTTTTTGCTCTCCCTCCTCCTGTGTATGTGATATAAGGAATGACTGAACAAACCAATCAACCAACATTTATATTGCCTATTAGTGTACTGAGATGGGATTGATTTACTATTTCTGAAATAAAAAAAAAACAGGATGGTCCTGACTGCAACATTTATCTGATCAGGGTTGACCTGTTCTTAAGCAACAACAACAATAATAAAAGCTCCAACAAAATATGAAACAGAAATTTATCCCATCCATGCAAGCACTGAAAACAAAAGTGGTTGTAAACAAAAACTGTTTTTGTTTACATTTCTTTTGTCTTTTCTCCAAATAAATTTTTTAACAGAATTCCTAAAAAATTGCAGTTATATGTTTTTTTTTTTTTTTAAGTTGCATTTTTAATATTTTACAGTTCTATCACACCTGTAACTAAAGTTGCATTTGAAGCATTACCAGAGCTAAGTGCTGAGGATAAATATTCGAATGTAAGAAATTTTTTCTGCAGTGATGATTCTTCAGGTAAAAATCTTTACCATTATCTTTCTCCTTCTCTAATGATTTAGTCATAATTTTGTAATTTAATAAATAATGTTCATGTAAAATATAAACTGTCAGAAAGGAAACAATAGAAGTTTAAGGTTGTTGAAGGATTCCCGTAAAGATGTGTAAAAGGGCCAAACATGAATGTATTCTCAACTTATACTTTTGATTATTCTGAGCACTGGAGTAGATGTAATCAACTCACCCTACTGAAATTGCTGGCTTTGCACCAAAATTTGAAATCCCTAATATTTCTATTTGCATATTTGTATCACCAAAGTTTCCTTGGTTTACATCAGTGCCATTTTTTAAGAGTCTGTTAATTCTTGTCAAACCTTTCGTTTAGGCTTGATAGGAATTAACAGACCATCAAGATTATCAGATTTTTTGATTGTAAAACAAAGGTTTTATATTTAGATGTTCAAATGTGAAGAATACATTGCAAATGAGAGGTGTCAAGAATTTCAGTTAGGTTCGAATAGTTTAAGGAAACATCTTGTGAAACATTGCCATTGAAATCAGTGAAAATTGAAAGACAAATTGTGAGGAATAATCTAAGACAAACTAGTAGGTTAAGTTGTTAATCCTGTGGTGGTTAAGTTTTCATTTATTAACCCTTTAGTATTAAACTGGTCATATCAGGCCCAAACTAGCCATATCTAGCCTCTCACTCCTGCTCTTCAATGTCATTTTAAAAATAATCAATCACATCATTATGATCTCAAAACCTCAAGATAATGTATGATTATTTTAAATTAATGTGAATAAATGAGCATTACATTTGACTGAATGATCTGAATGCTGAAGGGTTAAACCTATCTAAACTATAGAAATCAATGATTAAAGTATTACCAACCAACTCATAGTAATCCCTCTCTCTCCTATTCTTCCATCATTTGAGAGGGCTCTTTATTCTTGCAAGCTATAGGCAACCTCTCTAGTACTGATGCTATGACTGTACCCCGGGTACTATGTAGTGTGGTTGATATTAGGAAAGGCAAGATGTGTTCCTCCAATCTGTTGGATTAGGTTAAAATGTGTAACCCATGCCAGCATGGAGAATGGATGTAAAATTGATTATGGTGTTTGTGAATGTGTGTGTGAATGTTTAAATACTTCAATAAATGCCAAATAATTATTTCGTAATATATTTACCTATGGAAATATTCATGTGACTTGTTTCAAAAAATTAAAATAATGTTTCGTTATCCTAATACCTTTTTCTGCAATACAATGGTTGTGGTTATTATTATAAGTATGTTTAAGGCAGCAGAACCTTTAGCATGCCAAACAAAATACTTGGCAGCAATTCATCCATTGTTTTCATTCTGTGTTCAAATTCTGTTGAGATCAGCTTTGCCTTTCATCCTTTTCAGGTCAATAAAATAAGTACAAGCTGCATACTAGGGTTGATCTAATTGACTGGCCCCCTCCTCCAAAATTTCAGGCCTTGTGCCTTGAGTAGAAAAGAATAAAATAAGTACCAGTCAAGTCGCTGGTTGATGTAATCAATTTCCCCCCTATCCTTCAAAAACTGCTGGCCTGTGCTAAAATTTGAAACCATTATTATAAGTTTGTTAGTTTAAATCTTTGAATACTCTGTAGTGTTTCTAAGTAGGACTCTTAAATATGTACAAGTCGTTTGTCTTAGTTGAAGAAATACATATCAGATCTGGTCCTGGGGCCTTGCTGGAGCAGGAAATCAGGATTCTCTCAGTATGTTGCTTGTTTGGAAATGTATGAGGAAACCTCTGAACATTTATTCATCTAGCTAGAAACATCAGCTTATTATTCCTCAAATAACACCCTGTTGTCTTAGGAAATTACAATAACAACAGATAGATGTGATCTTGATTGTGCTGGTGTCTAAGAAAAGGGTTAATGGTCATAATATTGATTATAGATCTGCTCCTGGGCAACAGAATCACTTAAAATTATTTTTGTCTTAATTGTTAATTTATTTTTAATAGGTAGATTGTTAATTTATTTTTTTAAATATAGTTTCTTTTTTTCATAAGTTATTTTTCTGAAAAATTTTCTAAACGTATTTATAATTTCATTTTTGTAATTTTTTAATTTTTATTTATTTTTTTGTAATTTTTAGATAGCTTTGAAATAGTAAAAATTACTTACAAGTATTTGCATGAAACTATAATTTCTTTTTCAGGTACCTCAACAAATAGCTTTGATGATGATTACGATGACTTCAAGTCTGCTGACAGTAAACCAAGTGATGACACCAGCCAGTTCAGTACTTCTGAGCAGTCCGAGGGTGAGGACTTTAAAGCCCTCGATCTTTATGTTGACGATTTTAAGAGCCGCCGAAATATGCAGCAGGTTCCCTCCCCAAATTTATCTTCCACGCGCAGATCTTTTCATTTAGGGGATACCTTATTTCCAAACAATCCCCAAACCCCTCCCAAAAGCCCAATTCCAACCACTACCCCACTTCCTTCTGGAGAAATAGTTCCTCCTTTATTAAGTAAACCCCCAGGAGCAAATAATTTAGCCAGCACTGTAAACGTTGGCTCATTTGCCAACTTAAGTTCAATAAAGGCACAGAAAGCAGAGGGATGCACCGAGTTCAAAACGGCAGATCTTAACGCAGTGGAAGATGAATATTCTGACTTCAAAGCCGCGCCAATAATACATTCTATGAAGAAGGAGATTGAAATGGCCACCAACCAGTTAGACAAATATGCAGTCTTCAGGCAATTAAACTACATCGAGGACGATTTACAATCCATGTCTCTCTCGAGTGCATCATCTACCTTGAACCAGAAGTCTGATAGCACATCAAATGATAGTAGACAATCGGGTGACCAGAACACCACTGAGAATTGGGCAGATTTTCAATCAGCTCTACAGCCAGGTAAACATTGGTCAGCACAAAGGTCTTTGTAGGACTAACTTACTTTGCTGTCATAACTGTCACTACTTGCATAGTCCCTTCTCCCACGGCTCACTACTTAGACCTTTTTCTTTTCATATCTCTACTTCCATCTCTCTCTCTCTCTCTCTCTTTCTGTATATATATATATTGTATCTGCTATGACTCTCTCTCTCTCTCTCTCTCTCTCTCTCTCTCTCTCTCTTTCTCTGATCTTCTTACTCAGTTCATTTCTTTTTAACTTACTTCACATTAAGTCTACCTTCTCCCTAAATGTAGTATTTGCTTCAGTTTAGTCTTTTGCCTCACATTTATTTATTTTACTCTTGCTTTACTTTCTTCATTAATCTCATCATTTGCTTTAATCATTTTCTTACAACATTCTTTGTGATTTATTTAAATCTTTTTTTACCATTTTCGAAAATCTTTCTCTTTTACTTACACCATAACATTTTTTTCTTTCTTTTTATTTAATTTTCACAATTTTCTTAAAATTTCTCTTTTTACTTCTTTTAATTTCTTCCTCTATTTTCATTTCATGATATGATTTTTTAAAAAAAAATCTGTTTTTTTTCTATTCCTTTTCCACTTGGGCTATTGTTCATCTCCACTTCTTCCACTAATGTTCTCCGTCCTTATCTTTGGCAAGGAACAGCAACAACGGAAAAACCAAAAAGACAAAAAAACTTGTTAGGTTCTTATTAGCTATAATTAGAGAAAGCAAAGAAATAGTTCACTTGCTCCTAGATTTAAAATCTAAAATTTCTCCGCTTTCCTTTCTCTCCCTTTTTCACTTTCCTCAGTGTATCATTCTTCTTCTGCTTCATAAAATTAAAATTCTACTTTTCTTCTAGCACAATTCACTGTAATTGCTTTCACTCACCCTGTACAGATGTGTGCTTCCAGTCATTCTTATTTATCAGTTTTGTGTTATTTTGTTTCGTTTATAAATTTTTTAATTAGTTTTCTCTTATTAATCATTAATTTATTTCATGTTATTTAAGAAATATTTTTCATTATTTGTTCGTTTATTAAAATAATATTCAGCTATACTAATTAGTAATTAGCTTATTAATTAGTTTCCATTTTTAGTCATAATTTTTTTTTTTTGTCCTTGTTCTTAATTCAAAGAAGTGTGATGTCCATAGCATCTGAGAAAATCTTGATGATGCTATCGATTTTGTTTAACTTCCAAAAGTGAGATAGATGTACGTTTATGAATATACACCTATCCCTTTTTTTCTCTTTGTACTAATAGAATTAAAAGAATCAGTTTTTTCATGTTATCAGTTTAGACATCTAAGAATATTTCTGCTCTGTATTATATTACAAATACCTACAAAATATCCCTGCTACCTACCTTTTGATAAATATGATGTTTTAGGAATGGTAGATGAGATGTTATTTTCTGTAGGGAACTGTAGTTTATCATGTGCCACATTACTTCTTACTCCCAGTCATTGATGTGTATGGGTACCCCTTCATGTAGGTTTATTAATTCAACACTCTTTCACTGACATAATTACTCTGTGCTTATTCTATTGTTATATTAAAAAGAATTCACTGTTTTCTAGTCTAATAATGTCTAAGTTTAACTATTAACGATACCAATCTAAAACACCTTTTGATCCATGAGGAGCCTTAATATGAGCACTCAGCTTGCTAGAAATAATAATCAAATATCACTCAAATCACATCTTTTTGCCTGTAATAAAGATGGGATAATCAAAGCTGGAATGTGTTTGATCACAAATTACTCTAAATTAGACCTAGCTTTAAACAACAGCTTTTTATTCAAAGATTATATTCCTGACAACTGAAACTTCGAACCTTCCAGAATTAAAAAGCTTGGAACCTTCCAGAATTAAAAAGGAAGATTGATGAATCAGTGGTTGGTCATTCTTGGCCAACCCCAACTCGTTTAATTTGGTCATTGAGCCTTTATCATCTTTATCATCATCAGCATCATTTTACATCCGGTTTCCATGCTGGCATGGGTTGAGCAGTTTGATAGGAGCTAGCAAGTCAGAAGACTGTGCCAAGCTCTATCAGCTTTGGCATCGTTCCTAATGCCAACCACTTTACTGAGTGGACTGGGTGCTTTTTATGTGGCACCAGCACCAGTGAGGTCACCAAATAACTTACAAGACAAAACCCCTCAAATGAGTGAGGAGTAGTGTTGAGGGAAGTAGCCTTGTGCCTGGTGATGAGAGGATAGAGTATGAATAGATGGACAGAAGCAGGTGTCTTGCAGTAAAGGAGATACATGGTTACCTCAATAGGAAAGAGAGAGGAGAGAGAGGGCAGAAAAGGTGAAGATGTGATGGTGGGGGTACACTTAAGTTACAGGGTGGTGTATATAAGTGAAGGCTCAACATCTGGAGATCATTTTCCTTCAGTTTCCTCCAATGCGTTCCTGGGTCATCCTCTTCCAAAAAGCCATAAACAATAATACTAAAGAATATAAATTTAGTTTTTAAATGTTAAGGCAATTCATTTAGCAGCTTTGCTTTACTGGAGAGAAATAAGATTATCTTAAATTAGTATATTTCATTCTAATTTACTCTAAATGATTTTTGTATCTTTTCATTTTGTTTTATTTTTGGTTCTATATTTTTTATTACATTTTGCTGGAAGTGCAACACATATACATGGGTTTTTTTTTTTAGATATTGCTATTGGTGTTGCCTTTTAACTTGAGTAACCAGAGCTGTCAGTAAATCTTTGTTGTCTTCAAACTCACAGTCTAATGCCTGTCACCTTGCAGAATGCAACAGTAAATAATTCACATGCATAATGACAACTGTACATTTTAACTAAGGTTTTGTGTGAAAGAGAGAATGCATGTGGTGTCTGCTTTATGTTGGGTTGTTTTTTTTGATATGTTGATGTTATAGTTAGTTTTTTTTTTTTGTATTCTCTCACAACATACATTTGGATATATTTATTGTAGTTTGTCTTACATATTAATGTTTCTATTGTTCTTAATGTCATCACTACAGTTGATTGTTAAACATTTCCTTCATTGTCACTCTAGTTCATTGTTAAACATTTCATCACTGTGGTTTTTTTTGGTAAACACAACATCACCTATGTAGAAAATAACTAAACACTTTATCACTATAGAAGCAAGCTAAACACTACATCATCAAAGGTAGAAAATAACTAAACACTTTATCATTGGAGGAAATAGCTGAGCACAACATCACCAATGTAGAAAATAACTAAAGATTTTATTATCACAACAAAAATAGCTAATCACAGTACCACCAAAGAAGAGTTTAATTAAACAATTTATCACAGGAATAGATAGCTAAACACTACATCACTCAAGTTCTGAATAATAAGTAAACACTTTATCACCATACTAGATAGCTAAGCACAACAATGCCAAATTAGAAAATAACTAAACACTTTATTAGATATCTAAATACTAGATCAAAACTAGCATAAAAGTGAGAACTTTTATCAAATTTGTAGTAGATGGCAAAATATTACTTAATTAGTATTGTAGATAGATAACACTTCATTGTATTAAGCTAAACACTATCTAATTACTATTGTTGACAGCTAAACACTACAATAGTCAATATAGTAAATAACTAAATACCACATTGTCATAGTTGTTAGCTAAACATTAAGAAATAATCCTATCAGCTTCGGAACTCTCTATAAGGACTTTCATTGTTACATTCATCTTTTATCTCATCATCATTCATAGCTAATTTATTCCTTCTTATTAATTTGTTTATCATTCTTCCCTGTTATGATGGGTCTTTAATTATTTTATCTGCGATTCATAAACTTCATTAAGCTGGGTCTTGTTTTAGGATCTGGCTAATGATGGCATTTCATCTATCTTTTAAATTAACATCTTTTTACTTACTATACGAATATATTATTCATTTGTTCTTTTAATCATCACCATTATTCTCTTTAGCCTCTGCTCTTACTTTTACTATGCTCACAATATTCAGACATATCTGGCTGGGTAAAACTGAATTTAAAGTTATTATTGTTGACGGTTGCTGAATTTATACAATTAAAAAAAAATGAACCTTCTCCTGCCTCACCTTCATTATATATATATATATATATATATAAATTTTTTTTGAAGTTAACAAACTAGCTGTGACACCTTTGGAAAGTAATCCGTCAATCCTTTGTCCACAAAGATGTTTTGAGGCCACTTGGTTATTGATATAAGACTGTTTCTTAGCTGCTTTACTCACCGTCTACCGAATAAAACATATATTGATAAATGCTACAGTTGTTAAGAAAGTTTTGCCAACAATATTCTCAAAATCACCGTTTTTTTGAGAAACTCCTTCCAAGAATCCTTTCCCCCTTACCATTCTTTCAATATGTGAATTAAATCACAGGGAACTGCGCTTTGACATCTGGCTTATTTCCTGTTGCATTTTGTATGAAATTTTAATTTTTTTGTGTGGGTTTGGGGTGGCTGGCTAACTATTTTATCTTCTTTTTTTTTTTGTATATTTTTACCAATTTATCTATTATTCTGTTGTTGTAAATTTCTGATTGCACTTATGATCTATGTATGTTATATATGTTGTTTGTAAAAATCTTTTCTCTTTATTTTGTTATTATTGTTGATAGATAATTCTTAATTAAACAACATAATTTATAAAGTAAATGTTTAATTTGATCATAAATCAATGTTGATTCTTAAATTAAAAAAATGTAATTACCTTAACTGAACCAATATTAAATGTAAACTATTGTCTACATAGATATTTACTTAAGTAATTTCATTGTCAGCAATTACTTGTAAAATACCTTTGTAAAACATGTTTAACATAGTTTTTTAGTAACACTTGTCTTGGTTTTTATTTACATTTATTTACCAAATTGACAGTAATAGCAACTAAATTTTTGTTGGTGGTATTTATTAAAATATGGAATAGTCTTAGAATAAACTAAAAAGCTTGCATCTAATTGTGATATTAAACAAAATTTTCAGATGCTGCAAGGTCAACTTTGCCTTTCATCCTTTCAGGGTTGATAAAATAAATATCAGTCAAACACTGGCATTGATATAATTGACTTATTACCCCTTCCTACCTCAGAATTGTTGGCCAAAATGTGAAGCCAATTTTAAAAGACTAAAATTATTATAAAAAAAACTTGTATTTGCATCAAGAATATCATATCTATGTTACATCCCATACTTTCTCACTGAATAAGTAGTGCCTATCTAGCCTCCTCTAAACAGAATTCAGTCCCATAACACATCACATTTGTTCCATTGAGGCCTGAAATTAAACAAAGAAATAATAGGACAAATTTGTACTTAAAATATTTTTTATTATATAGATGGCACTATACATCTAAATGAAGACTTCTGAGCCATTGAATGAGCAAAATATTTGTAGTTGATTGACTTGATAGAAATAACAGCCAACTACCCTCAAAAGAAATTACTATTATTGTGTGTCTAGTAGTCTAGGCCTGTTTAAATAGTTTCTGTAGTGCTTGGAGTTTATTCAGTAGCAGGACACTTGCTTTGAAGGTTAAGGATGAAGTTGGCCAAGATCTTACCTACAGAACTCATCTATTCCTTAAGAACTTGATATGAATGTGTAGGTGTATGTGAATGAGTGTGTCAGCTCTTAAGAGTTGACACTCACTAATTTTCAAGAAGTGTATATTCAGCTCTATTTTCACCTTACTGTGAAACTAAAAAATTATTTTAAATTAAAATTGACATTAAATGATGATTCTAGAAACAGTATTATTTTTCAATCTTATAGTTTCATTTCTCATAATTTTTGTTGTTTTTGTTGTTATCTATTAATTTCTTATATTTAAATTTTAGCATTAAAATTCAATGTCTGAGACGAGACTGTCTATAAACCCTACAATGATTATTTTTTCAATATTTACATCTACATTATGTTTCAATAAGTTTGATCTCCAGTCACAATCAGGTGTCTTATGTTTGAATGTATGCATTGAACACACTCAAGTTCGGTACTATGTACTGATACATAAGCATCAAAGTAGACAGTGCATGTGTCCGTGTATATATGTATATATTTATATGTGTCCGTGTATATATGTATATATATTTAATGACTGGCACCCATGCCAGTGGAGCGCTAACAGCACCATCCAAGCGGGATCACTGCCAGAGCAGCGGTCTGACTTCCGTGCTGGTGGCATGTAAAAAAGCAACATTTGAGTGTGATCGTTAACAGCGTCGCCTTACTGGCACTTGTGCTGGTGACATGTGAACAAAACATTCAAGTGAGGTCGTGCCAGCGCTGCTGGACTGACTCCTGTGCAGGTGGCACGTAAAAACACCATTTGAATGTGGCCGTTGCCAGTACCACCAGATTGGCCCTCATGCCGGTGGCACGTAAAAGCATCCACTACACTCTGAGTGGTTGGCATTAGGAAGGACATCCAGCTGTAGAAACTCTGCCAAATCAGATTGGAACTTGGTGCAGCCATCTGGTTCGCCAGTCCTCAGTCAAATCGTCCAACCCCTGCTAGCATGGAAAGTCAATGTTAAACGATGATGATGATGATTTATATATAATAATAACATTAATAATCCTCGGATGGAATTTATTATTATTATCATCATCATCATCATCATCATCATTACTACTACTACTGCTACTACTACTACCACTATATTTATCTAACATTATATTGGCACAGCACGGTGTGACCCTAAAAAAACTGGATTGCTAGTTGGTATGATTAGGTTGTAGCTGTCATGATAGAACAGAAGCTTTTGTATGCATACTAAGAAATATAATAATTTATAAACTTTGGAAATCCATTAAAATATATTTTATACTGTTAATCACTATGCTATAAATAGATTAATGAGTGTTAACATAATGAATGTGGTGAACCTAGAAATTTAAATTGATCAAAATTTCACCTTTAGTGATGAGAAAAAAGTAAAAAAAAAAAAATGACCCAACGTCCTGGCATCATGATTAAATTAAGAGAGACAGCTCTGAAATTTAAATTAAAAATCAAATGGATTGGTAGAACTGTTGGTGCTTCAGACAAAATGCCTTGTGGTATTTCTTCCACGTCTTTACATTCTGAGTTCAATTCCTGCCAAGGTCAACATTGTTTTTCATTCTTCAGAGGTTGATAAAATAAAAGTACCAAGTGGTATGATTTTATCGATTTAATTTCTCCTTTAAATTTCTGACCTTGTGTCATTGTTAAAAGCAATTTATTTGATCATTCATATAACTTCTGTCCAACCACCCTAACAAGTTGAACAGAGTGTTTTTTTTTTAAGAATGAAAATTAATGATAAAAAAAACATTATTAAATAAAGAAATTATTATAACAAGGAAAAACATATTTAGTTGGTACAGTATTAGGAATGTTGCCTCCTAAAGTAAGTATTTTTTGTGCATGATTTTTAAAAAATTATTTGAAATCGATAATAAAACCCCAGAAAACCTGTTATTAGATTCATATTCCACTTGATCAGTATACTGAAAGTAATTTTTCTTTTCTTTTCAGTTATTTATTGAACTCAAATTGCATGTGTTCAGCACAAGCTGACTTTTATCCATTTTATGCTGTAACCTTATTAATTTAATAACAGTTTACAACTTCATTAATATCTGTTATATTTAATGAAATGATTCTTTTTTATTTTGGCATTTTGTTATGTAACCTTGTTGTTGTTTAAATATAACAGTTCTTTGTTTTTCTTTTCTTTTTTGCCTTGCAAAAAAAAAAAAAAATCAGGAAAGCTTACACATGAATTAACCAAAGTATGTAGTATTATTTTAAATATTATCCTGTTGTTATTGTGATTATCAGACAAGTTAGTTTATTCCTTTTCTTTATTTCGTTTTATTATTACAGCCGGTCATGACCCCCAGTCCAATATTCCTCCTCCCTATGACATTGCAGTGAAGAACAGTGTTTTGGCATCAAACGTAAATCCTGTTGATGATGATGATCCTGGCTGGGCAGAATTTCAAGTATCATCCAACAGCAGTCTGAATAACTGGGCGGATTTCACTCAAATGGCACCAAATTCGGGTGAAAACACTTCGATTCATCCACCAAAAGTTGGTTCGTCAACAAATTCTTTCTCAGAAAAAAAGCAATCAGTTGAATCTGATGGAAGCAATTTTGATGTTGAGTCTGGTAATTCAGCTAACAGCAATGGATCTTCTCTTGTGACTATTGTGAAAGATAATTTACAGAGAAGAGAAATATTGAGTCTCTTCAAAGTGCGGGAGAACGTGCCTCGAGAAAATACTATAAGCCATGAAGACACATTAACTAGAAATGATGGTGTCGAAGGCACTAAAAGAAATGCCTCAAAGAAGGAAAAAGCAAAAGTGAAACTAGACAATTCAGCTGGCTCTTCTCAAAACTTTCAACAACAGCCTTCAGCAATTTCTGCATCTAATGTCAGTCTGAATCTTTCATCTGAAATCGATTTATTCCATGAGCCACCTCCACTTGATGATTCCGTTGAAGGAGAAGATGAGTTTGGTGGTTTCTCTCGTGGTATTGATAGTTTTGATTTCACTGAAAGAACTGGTTTCCCAGCTTCTGTCCCATGTTCGAACTTACGACCAGGACCGGTGCACATGCCGAAAGGTCGAAATGTTGAAGCTTACTCAAGTGAAAACCAGTCCACATGCCAACCTGGTAACTTTGATTTTGCTGATGAAGATAGTCATTCTTCAAAGGACACTGATAGTCTGAGCTGGCAGGATAACAACAAGTTCCAGAAAGAAGATTCGCAGTCTGTGTCAAGTCTTGAACTCAGTTACAATTCGGCTGGACGACAAAATCAAAGAGATCCTGACATGGCCGCTGACAGCCAATCGGTGTCTAGTTCAGAATTTCCAGCTTTTGAAACTTTACAGAAACAAGAAACCACTCTTGAATCTAAATCTCTTGACAGTCTTGAATTTAGAAATGATGACCAGGGATGGGGTGAAATTTGTGATAATAACGGAGAGAATGTGCCGGATGATAATAAAAATAGGTGTGTTCAAAACCTTACTGCTGAAACTCCTGTTGGTAAGTTTCCATGCTATTTCTTCAGAAATTTATTTTCTTATTTATTTATTTATTTAACGAAAGAGGAAGAAGGAAAAAAGTTTTGTTATTCATTCACCATTACACGTTTCATTTGGTAATAGGAATGACAAAGTTTTACATGTTAGATAGACATGTAAGGAATTTCCTTTTAGAAATTCTTCAGACATAGAAATTAAATAATGCAGATTTTACATTTCGGTGAAGTGTTTATATTTCATTGGTAATCAGGAGAAGTATAGATTGTTGTGGTGAGGGAAGGAAAAGCAAATATGATATCATAGATAACAAAAGAAAAATATACACATACATACATGCTGGAATTTACCCTAATTATCTACATAATATTTACTTATATAAATTTTTGTTTTCAACTTTTCTAGGCTGTGCAACAGATTGATTTGTCCATACCTGCTATGTTCTACACTTTCTTGAGAATATTTTTTTGTTATTGCATGCACTCAAGTCTGCTTTATATCCTGAAGTAGTATGAGTAGTGCCCCACCCATTAACTCTCACAGTACTCTTGCAGTACTGTATAGCTGAATGAAAGTTGAGCTGATTTCTCTTTATTCCTCATTACATTAATAAGCACCAATTATGAACTGGTGTTGATTAAATCCACTACACTCTTTCACCCCAAGTTGTCATATTGTGCTTAAGTAAGATATCATCGTTGTCATCATTATCAACGCCACCACCATCACCACCTTCATTCTCCCAACTCCTTATGTTTCAAGTTTCAATTTTCACCTTTTCTCCTTTCAGGGTTAAGATAAGTACAATCAAATTGTGGACTTGGTGGTATCAACTAACCCCTCTCTCTGAAATTGCTGACCTTGTGCTAAAATTTGAAAGAATTATTATTTATTAGAAATACAAAGGCAGAATTGTTAGCATGTGCGACAAAATGCTAAATGTCATTTTGTCCATTTTCATGTTCTCAGTTTAATTTTTACCGAGATCGGCTCTGCCTGTCATTCTTTCAGGGTTGATAAAATAAAGTACCAATTGGGTATCCACTTGCCTTCAAATTTTGACTGTTCCCTTCCCACAAAACTTTGGGCCTTGTGCCAATATTAGAAAGGATTATTTATCAGAAATACAAATATTAACTTGTGAGCTGTTTTATCTGAGATTTTTTTTTCTTTTTTTAAATGTTCTTTATGTTGCTATATGGTTATGGTCGTTTTGTTTATCCAGGAACAATGCCAACATTACCTCAACCTGTGCCTCCTCAAACAGTTGTAAACAAAGAGAACTTAATAGCAAGGGATAGATACAGCAGTGTTATTCAAGATGTCCAAGTAAGTTTCTGGATTTCCAGCTTAATGCCTTTGTTTACCTAGAATTCACAATCTAATTGTTTGTTAATGCCTTTGATTTACCAATTCACCAGACCACCCCTACTTCTTTGCTGCAAAATTCACCTTACAATATAATTTCATCTAAGAACTTTTTGTTTAATTTATGATCCAAACATTGACTTAATGTACCAATATATGACTTGATTCAGTGGTCACTTGACTTCGTTCCATAGAAACTAGCTGACTCCATTGATATTTCATGGTTTAAACCTTTTGATGCCAATCTGCCTGAAGCTATTCCTGGGTCTACTATACAAATGTCTGTTTTTAAGTGATTGAAAGTAAATCCCTCCATCAAAATTTCATGTTAGTTTATGTTCAAAACACCAGCTTGATACTTCTTCATTATTTTCAGAATTAATTTTGAAATAAAGGCAGTGTATTTCAAAAGAAATATAACAAAAAGTTGAATCAAAAACAACCACCATACTTTAAAGATCAATATGGCTTTTTAAATGTTTCATTTAGAAGTTAATAATAAGTATATCAAACTTAAATTGGATGTATATTTTTGATTGCCCTAGACTACTGTATATAGCTAATATAGTTGAGCTTACCAGCTTTTTGTGACATCATTGGCTGTTTGGTCATTATACTATATCAGTTTGACTGATTTTTGTTCTGGCTCTTTGTGTGAGGCAGTCTAACACTGCTGATCTGCAATAATCTTTTGTTAGCACTTTAATATAATAGATAATCCCTCAGGTTATACCCTTAAAAAGAAAGATATCTAGGTTAACGTTGTCCTGGGTACACTCTGTCTTAATGATGAGATGATCACAGCTTGAACACCTTTGTTTATAGGTCTGATGAACAAAGTCTGACTAAGGGTTAAACAACAACAACCATTAAATGACAATGTCTGTTATTTTACTAAATGTTTGCAAATTATTGTTTTCAACTCATATTTCAGTAGGAATATAGTCAGGAAAGAGATAAGCTGAAGTTGTCAGTAGTTTTAAAACCTTGAACTTGAGATCAAATGCTGGCTGATCTCAAGACACTACGGCTTATGTAGGAGATGAGAAAGGACTGAGATGTCTGGCGCCTTGCTTTTCTCAAGAAAACCCATCTACCACAGCAGAATTGATACTGGTGCTGGTGTCACATTTTAAAAGCACTGGTGCTAATGCCACATAAAAAGCACCCAATACACCCTGTGGAGTAGTTGGCATTAGGAAGGGCATCTAGGAAAACCATGCCAAAACAGACAATGGGGCCTGGTGTGACCCACTGGCCTTACCTACTCCTGTCAAATCATCCAACCCATGCTGGCATGGAAAACAGACATTAGATGATGATGGTGAAAAATCATATCCAAGAACTTTAGAAGTTAATGAAATATATGTTGACTTTCATGTTTAATTTTTGTTGGAATATATCTAGAAATAATGGAAAGTATTGAAGGATAGAGTTAAGCTTCTAGAATGTCTCAGTACATTGCTTGGTTTTAGCTTCAGTTTGTAGTCAATATTCTTTATTTTGTTGATCTAGTAAACCCAGGCTAATCTGTTGTTGAATAGCCTTTAGTCTGATCTGACTGAGCAGACCTATGATTAGTCATTCTAGCCATGACATTGTATATCTAGGACTACATTATCCAATGTACCTTTACTTTTCATTTTAAAGATGATCAGGTGCAATTTGAGAGAAAAATTCAATTACAGCCATCATCTATGCATACTTGTGTGTATGCATGCATACATATGTATGCATGCATATAAGTGTGTGTGTGTAAATGACTTCATTGTTGTTATCATTTCATCCCAAGTCAAACCTAATTCATCAAACCCATGATCAAAGTTACTGCAACCATGACAAGATGGTCCTGGGTGGAATGTCTTTTCGTCACAGGCCTACTTCACAATCAGGCTGACATAAAACACTAAACAACTTCAAAATAATTTTTATGTACTTCTGTTTAGTTGGAACAGTTTGTAATTACATCTTTTATGAGAAGTTGTGCCTCATGGAGGCAATTACTAGTGACTGAGACCTTTGGAGATATGCCATGCTTGAGAAGATCTGTCAAGCCAAGTGAAGTTGTAGTCATGACTGATGCTAGTGTCACGTAACTAGCATGTGAAAAGCACCTTTTGAGCATTGGGCCTCATGGAGGAAAGGTGGCTGATGCTGGTGTCACATGAAAAGTGCCTTTTTGAGGCAATGGCTATGCTTGAGAAGAAGATCCAGAAAACCAAGTGAAATCATAGTCTTAGCAGATACTGGTGTCACACAGATGGCTCCTGTGCCAGTGGCATGTAAAAGCACCCATTACATTCTCAGAGTGGTTGGTGTTAGGAAGGGCATCCAGCTGTAGAACCTCATGCCAAATCAGAAACCATACTGTAGAACTCCAGCCGTAGAAACCATGGCAAATTAAACTAGAACCTTCCAGCTTGACAGCCCTGGTCAAACCAGCCAACCCATGGACAACAAACGTTAAATGTTGATGATGATGATGATAACCTTTTGTTTTGATTTCATTTTCTCATTTCCTTCTCTCTTTCTCTCTCTCTCTTTCTCTCTCTCTCTCTCTCTCTCTCTCTCTACTCTAGGGAAGTGAACATCACTGTCATGAATGGACCAAATGTTTGGATAAATGTTACCAGAGAATTA
>NC_068996.1:37261170-37266717 GCF_001194135.2 Octopus bimaculoides | reverse complement strand
AGTACATCGTGTGTGTGCAATGAAGTAATTAAGTCATGCCAAGGAGCTGACTACATTATGGGTGAGTTATAATTTCTCACAGCAACCCTTTACTCTTCAAACTTTCATGGTAACTCTTGAAAACTCTTAGCTTTTTTTTTGTGTATTTTTAATTTAAATCCATTTTTTTCCCCCATATTTTTGAGTGTTAGATATTGGCTTTTAAAGTTTTTACTTCAGTTTTCCATGTGTACAATGACAGGTGAAATGGTTCATCTAGTTGACATCCAGTTGCTTTAAATGTTAACCTGTTTAATCCTTTAGCATTTAAATTGGCCATATTCCCCTAAAAATTCTACCTGTTTTATGTTCAAACTGGCCAGATCTGGCCTTTCACACCTACCCTACAACGTTGTTCAAAAACTAAACAACCATCGGAAAGTCAAGCCTATAAGATAATGCATTACTAATTTAAAACAAGGTAAATAAATAAACATTAACCCTTTAGCATTCACATTATTCTGCCAAATATAATGCTTATTTATTCACACTGTTTTGAATTAACCATAGATTGTCTCACAGCTTCAAGACTTCAATGATGTGATAGTAGTTTTTTTAGAATGATATCCTTGGGTGGGTGTAAGAGGCTGGGTCTGACTAGTTTGAACATGAAACAAGTAGAATATTTGGGTCAGATAAGGCTGGTTTAAATGCTAAAAGGTTAAATTTGAAAGAGTAATTACTGTTAAAGGGTTACAACAGAGTTTTTCAAACTGGGTCGCAAGATAAATAAAATGGGTTGTGATGAAAAAGAAGGAAAGAAAAAATGCAAGTGGGTGCAAAGTGCAGAATATAAACCAGCATTTTTCAAACTGTGGATCCTGACTCTTCAGTGGGTTGTGAAATAAATAAAAAGGGTCGCAACAAAAAAGTTTGAAAAACACTGAATTGAACCATTTTGACACCTACAAAGACAGCCCTAGATTCTCTGATATTCACTTCCTATTTTAATGTGATCTAAATTAAATTAAAAACCTATCAGAAGCTCATGTTAATTTTGTATTCCAAACATCAGTTTAATAATGACAAAATTATTTTACTGAATTCTTCATTATTTTCAAAATTCACTGAAACAAGATAGCATAATTCAATAGAAATATGGTACAAAAAAAGGGTTAAAATTTTAAAACCATTTTCATGCTTGTATGGCCATTATCTTGGAGTAATTGTTTTGACAAATAGATGTGAATCTTACTTCTGTCCACTCAGCCATAATATAAAGTTGATCTGAAAATGCAACAAGTAACCAAAGCCTTTTGATATACAGCTCGGTTTAACAACATTAATTCATCCTTACAAACATTGAGAAAGATTTACTGTTTCAAGCACTTGTACCAGATCACCTCCAATTTCCTCCATATTAGGGTAGCTGTTTTTTTTTAACCTGCAGATGTTCAGACTTTTTTTTCTTTTTCATTGTCACCCACATCAACCCTGTCTGTTTGAGAGGTGGCCCTAGAAACGGTGTGGTCACTTCTTTTTCTTGTAAATAACTTACTAAAAAAAAACAAAAAAACTGCCATTGAATCTTGTTGATGTTACATGCTGAGCTTAAAATCCCACCAAGATCAACTTTGCCCTTTTGTCTCTTCATGGTTGATAAATATCGGCCAAGTACTTGAATCGATGTATCTGACTCCTTTTTCCCTAGCATTGTTGGCCTTGTGCAAAAAAACAAAAATGGAAATTGAAACAATTTGCGTGGCACCTTGGGCAAGTGTCTTCTACTATAGCCTCAGGCCGACCAAAGCTTTGTGAGTGGATTTGGTAGATGGAAACTGAAAGAAGCCCGTCGTATATATGTATGTATGTATATGTTTGTGTGTCTGTGTTTGTCCCCTCAACATCGCTTGATAACCGATGCTGGTGTGTTTACGTCCCCCGTAACTTAGCGGTTCGGCAAGAGAGACCGATAGAATAAGTACTAAGCTTACAAAGAATAAGTCCTGGGGACGATTTGCTCGACTAAAGGTGGTGCTCCAGCATGGCCACAGTCAAATGACTGAAACAAATACAAGAATAAAAAGAGTTGATTCTGTTTAATTTAAAATAAGAAATTAATAAAAATTATTCCTACTTATAACAATTATTTCTAATCCATCTTTTCAGTGTTCAAAGAAGACATATTTAACATAATTATCATTGTAGGTGCAAGTGCAGCTGTGTAGCAAGAAGTTTACTTCCCAATCACTTGGTTTTGGGTTCAGTCCCACTGTGTGATACTGTGGGCAAGTGTCTTCTGCTATATCCTAAAGCTGACCAAAGCGTTGTAAGTGAATTTGGTAGATGGAAACTGAAAAAAAGCCTGTCATTTGTGTATTTGAGTTTGTCCCCCACCACTGCTTGACAACCAGTGTTTGTTTGTTTACATCCCTGTGTCATAGTAGTTTAGCAAAAAAGACTGACAGAATAAGTACCAGACTTTTAAAAAAATAAGTACTGATGCCCATTTGTTCAATTAATATCTTTTGAGCTGCAGTCCAATAATTGAAACACATAAAAGATTAAGTAAAGATCACTCTTATGCTTTATATTAACAGATATGTAATAAATATTTCTCCTGGTTCATCAATGAGCTTGACATATTTTCATTGTTATTTTCAGCTATTATTGAAATTTATCGAGTTGTCTGTAAAATAACAGTTACAATGAGAATGTCAGGTAAATTCTCTTCCATATTTTTTTCTTATTTTAATCTTCCATATATGTTCTTATATTTAAGAGAATAAAAGAGACCATCATCATCATTTAATGTCTGCTCTCCATGCTGGCATGGGTTGGATGGTTTTTATAGCTAGATGCCTTTCTTAATGCCAATCAGGAAGCTGCTTGATATCAAACCTAATGTTTATAGTAAAAAATCTTGCATTTCCATATTATCAGTTGGCTGCCATAGTGGATCAGGTCTTCTATGAATAGAAGTAATGTGTTGAGCATATTTGTTCCTCTGCAACAATTTGAAAAGAACTTTTTAGTAAAAATAAAAATAAATAGTCCAATGGAGAGGTAGACTGTATTGTGAACTAGTCTTTTCTGTGAAGTCGGGAGTTGTGGTTGATGTAATAATCTTCAACCACATTGCCAAAAATGTTTGCAATATCATTTTCATTACTTTCATTGTCAAAATCTTCCTTGTCCAACGAAGATTCATAAATGTCAATATGATTCGTCCGAAGACAAATCATTGTGTTTTCGTTTATATTTTGTACATCGTCAAGAGTAAAACCTTCGAAGTCAGAATCGCTATTTGTCGACATCATATTGCTTAAAACTAAGATATACACTTCTCTTCAAACATCGCAAGAACCAAGAAGTCTCAAAAATTTCACTGTATTTTTACTTGAATAAAGGCGGGAAAGGCTTTATCTCACATTATCTCAAAGCTACAAGAATTCAGTAATGTGATTTGTATTCTTTTTTAGCAATTTCGGAGAGGATACAGATACAGCCAGATTTGGCCGGTTCAAACAAATAAAGGGGAATAATTTTCGACCGGTTTTGACCGGTCTAAACATTATAGGGTTAAAAAAGAGAATTGGAATTATCATCACTTAAAATTAAATTTTAAAAAAGGCAAAAATATTTTTGTTCTTTTATATTAAGTAAAATCTGTTAGTTTTTTTTTTTTGTTGGTATTACCTAACTAGTCTATAGTAAGCCAACAGCAGTTCTTGCTTTAAGGTAAGTCATTTCTATGATGTTCTAATAAAACTAAATACTTAAAATAACAGTCAGCAGTCCTGCGAAGATCATAACTATCTTCTCCACAGCTGGGGCCTCAGTAAAGCACAACCATTATATTTTATAAAATTTATAGTTGAAAGACATGACAACCTTTCTCATGTTGGTGCCATGATAAAAGACACTTGTTACACTCTGTAAAGGTAGTGATGTTAGAAAGGATATCCATCTGTAGAAACCAAGTGAAAATGAAACTTTTGAGGAAGATGCAGTCCTCCAATTTATTCAAGAGAGTGGTAATGACTCAACCAACACATGCCAACATGAAAAAAGGACATCAGCAGCAGATGATGATGATGATGATAATGATAATGATAATGATAATGATAATGATAATGATGATAATGATGATTTATTTATTTGTTTGTTTTGTTACATTTCAAAGAATTCTTTATCTTTTGCAATGTTTCTGAATTTTTTTCTATTCTACTTTTAGTGCTAACAAATGAACGCCTTGAGACATTACTAAAAGACATTGACCTGGCCTGGAACAATTTGGCAGCTTTTCTCAGTGCCAGTTCTTTATTGGTAAGATATATTTAGCCTTTAATTTTCAATATGTATATATTACAAATGACCTCAATCTGTATCTTAATTACTCTACGTTAACCTGTTAATTTTTGAAGTGTAATCATTGATAGTTATATTTAAAAGGATTGATACCAATCTGTCTTAGACCAGTCCAAACCTACAATACAAACGTCCTGTTTTAAAGTGATCTAACTTCAAACTTGCCATCAAAATTTTAAACCTTGAAATTCCATCTTAATGAAGCTATATTACTGAAACTTTTCATTATTTTAAAAACTAATTGAAACAAAGGCAATGTTTCAACAGAAAATAACAAAAGGGTTAAGTTTGGTATCAAAAACTCTACCAGCCCTTGAACTGGACATCACTGCACTGTTCCAAAGGTCCCAGCTAACCTGTCTAGAGTGAGAACCATGTATTGCTATAGCTTGGGATTAAAGGGCCCACGGGTATTTAATACCTTGCCAGAACATGTGAGTGGTTTACAAGGAGTAAGTGTAGATGTTTTCAAGAAACAACTTGACCTCCTGGTGTCCAAGGTCCCAGATTAACCTATGTCATGATAAGAAACTCAAAAGAGGGTAACAAGAATGGCCAATGAAAAGGTGATAACACTGATGGTACTCCAGCATGGCCACAGCCTTCAGGCTGAAACTTGTAAAAGAATATAGCTTCCAAAAAACTTTTTTAATTAAAACATTTAATGTTTACCATTTAATCTGAAATGAAGATCTTCATTTATTTTCATTTTTCTTTTCAGTCGGAAGTGAGTTCCTTTAATTATACTTCAGCTGTCCTTAAAACTGATGACACAGCTTCTCAGCTGAAAGCTTGTGGTGTATGTCTTCTAAATGTCGATGTTTTCGATCGCATTTCAAATGACAATGAACGAGCTGCAAAACTGACATACAGTGGTCGCCAGTATCATACGACATGCGCCAATTTCTGGGTAAACTGTGTAGATTCCATGTTGCCAGCACTGAAACTGCCTCAACTAATCTGAAGTCAACTGAAAACATTTAGAGGGAACTTTTATTTAAATGTATCTAATTGATCTTAAAAGTCATTAATTTATCTCGTAAATATTTAAAAAAAAAAAAGCAAAACAAAACAAAATACAATTCATTTACTTTGAAAAGTGTATTGTAAACAGATAGGTGACCTTTGATTCAATCAGCTGTCTCCAGAGTAGAAGAAAGAAAAAAAAAAAAACATTGTTATTGAATTGAAAGAAAA
>NC_068996.1:37256550-37260930 GCF_001194135.2 Octopus bimaculoides | reverse complement strand
TATATATATATATATATATATATATATATATATGTGTGTGTGTGTATGTGTGTCTATTTTTCTGTATCTATATATACATATACATTTGGTTTTTGCTGTATCCATGGCCAATTTTGTCTTCAGCTCTATCCTGTACACTCTTTTATGTATTGATGATATTAAACCTCAGGTCAACCATAAATCACTCCTCAAGTGGAGCTTCTCTGGCTATATTATCCAATATGTTCATCCCCCATGTTTTTTTTTTGTAGTTTTTTTCTTATGATATGAAGTTGAAAATACAACTATTTCATCAAATCATGTGACCATTCTAAGGTTTGTTTTTGGCAACGCAATGTTTGACTGACTCGAGTTGTACTGTGACAATTTGGATCATATATAATCTATACAAAATGTCTGAATACATCAACAAAATGCAACTATTTAAACTATATACAATCAATATTTATTCCATTGTTACTTACTAACCAGAACTAATTTTTGACAAGATCAAAAACAAAAAAGGTAATTCTGTCAAATGTTTTTAGCTGGGTAGTTTTGGTTGTAATTATTCTGTGTCTTTAATTAAAAATTTTCAAGGATTTTTGCTGAGTAAAGCTAAAAACCTTCTCCTGTCTTCTGATATTGATCTTCTGTATAATTGATTATCTCTGGTTGGTTTTGTTGTAGCTAATCTAGGATTAGAAATAGCAACCTTCCCCTTATTCTGAACATTACTGGATTTTTTCAGTGGCTCAGAAAGTGTTGTCAAATTATCTGCAGTTCTTAGTGTTGGCTGAGGGTTGTGAAAATTCTGCAAATCCAACTTTTTGTGGACCAAATGATTATCTGACTGAGTTGTTAATGGAGGATTCTTTATGTCTTCTGATGATAACATGGACCATTCTGTCTTACCTGCAATTTTGTTATAACCACCTGTAAATATATAAATGTGTATATATACATTGCTTTTATGTGTGATATTCAGTTTTTTTTTTAATGTAAATCAATCATCATCATCATTGTTTAACGTCTGTTTTCCATGTTGGGCATTTTCCATGGGTTGAATGGTTTGACTGGGGACTGGCAAACCAGTAGGCTGCACCAGGCTCCAATCTGATCTGGCAAAGTGTTTCTACAGCTGGATGCCCTTCCTAACGCCAACCACTCTGAGAGTGTAGTGGGTGCTTTTTATGTGCCACTGGCATGGGAGCTAGTCAGGCGGCACTGGCATCGACCATGTTCGGATGGTGCTGGTGCTTTTTTGCATGCCACCAGCACAGGAGCTAGTCAGTGGGGGACGGCAAGTCAGCAGGGGAAATCTTGCTTTATTAGTGATTGGCTTGAACTCTCAATAAAACTCAAAGAAAAAAAATATATATATATATAGGTGTGTGTGTATATATATATACTTGATGACTCTGCTGGTACCACATATAAAGCATTCAGTCCACACTGTAAAGTGGTTGGCATTTGGAAGGACATACAGCAATAAAAATCATGCCAAACCTGACCTTGCCTGTGCTTGTACCACATAAAAAGCACTGAGTCCACTCTGCTGGATGGTTGGTGTTAGGAAAGGCATCCAGCCATAAAAACCATGCCAAAACAGACACAGTAGCCTGGGATAATCTTCTACCTGGCCGGCTCCTGTCAACCATCCTACCCATGTATGCATGGAAGATGGACATTAAATGATGATGATGAAAAACAAGGTCCAATAAAAAACAATATGACATCAATTAAATGAACTCTATTGAGTTGAGTTGAGAGGATATATTCTAAGGACATTTTATTTAAGTAAAGCACAAATTCTAGATTTGTTGTTTTTGTATGCTGCATAGACTTAGAAACATGGCAGCTTGCTGTCTGCTGTTTTGTATTGTTTCTTAAAAGCAGTATTGTGTAGGTTGTGTCATAATGTTGCTACTGCCAGGAATTTCAGTCTTTTGACTTAAGCCTTTAACATTCACATTACTATGTCAAATATAAAGCTTATTTTATTTGCAACGTTTTGAATTAATGATACATTATTTTGTAGCTTTGAGATTTTGATGAGGTAACTTGATTTTTAGAATGGTGTGAGAGGCCAGATCTGACCAGTTTGAACATAAAACAGAATATTTTGGCTGGATACAGCTGATTTAAATGCTAAAGGGTTAAAAGTAATTATTGGTGAAGAAAATCTATTGGTTATTAATAGGATTGTAATACATATTACTAATGTTAGGATAAAGGAATAAATTATTGTGGCAAATTTGTATCTTGAAATCCTAATTGTCAATTGGTGGTTTATTAATGGTCAATTGGTGATTTATCAAAGGTTACTTGGTGGTTAATTAAAGGTCACTTGGTGGTTTCTAGATGGTTAATTGATGGTTTATTAATTTGTTTTAGTTTACTTTTATGTATCATGGTAGTGAGGACTTTAATCTACATTGCAAGACACAAATATATTTTACATACCAAGGGGTTTCTTTAACTGAAGAAGCTCAGTTCGAGCTGCCATTAGGGATTCTGTCAGTTCCAGTCGTTCTTTACATTCATCATGCACAGTTTTCTGCAGATTCAAAATCTAATGTAGGAACAGATTAAAAAGAAAAAAAGAATTGAGCAAATAAAAATGAGCATTTGTAATATCTTTTCAACCATAGAAGGAACTTTTACATAGACACTGTTCATGCTATTTTTAAAATAGGGACCATGTTAATTCATGAAGAAATTGACCAATTTGACCCTTTTGGTACTAACCCCCATCTGAGACCACTTCTGGGTTCTATGATGCAAACTTCTTGTTTTAAAATAGTTTAAATTAAAACTTTCCATCAAAATTTCATATTGTGTTCCAAACATCAGATTAATAACAACTAAGTTATTTCATAAAATAAATTAAAATAAATTTAATTGTATGATATCAATTTATTACCTGACAATTAGCTTCTTCTAGTTGCTGATTACAAGTTTTCAATTTACTTTCAAAGTCTTTAAGTTCTTGCCGCTTCCCTGCAAGTTCTAAGTTCAGCTTTGTAGTTTCATCTTCCTCAGCTTTATCAGAATTTGCTTTAAAATATTTCATAAATATAATATAACGTTTGTGTGTGCATTAGTAAATAAAATTTTTATATCATTATCAATATTGTCATCATCATCATCATCATTGTCACCATCATTGTTATCAATATTTAAGTTTTAAGGCAGTGAATTGGTACAATCATTAGAGCACCTACCAAAATGCCTTGTGGTATTGGTTCTGGCACTTTACATTTGGAGTTCAAATCCCACTGAGATCAACTTTACCTTTTATCCTTTTGGGAGTAGATTATAATAAAGGACCAGTCATGTACCTGAAAGATGTGTTTGTGTTTCTGTATGTATGTAAAAGAGCACGCAAGTTAATATATTGGGTCTGAAGAGGCATTTTGTGGTTCACAGACATTCCAATCAATCCAGTGGAAGTTACAACTCTGATCTGTCACCTATACTTCAAACAGTGCAGACATGCACAGGACTGAGCTGTCATCAGAGAGGTCATGGACAGAAAGTTAGAAATGCCATTGACAGTTAGGAAGCTCAGGGAGAGAGCAACTATCTGTAAAAATGGAGGAATCACCATATATACATCATCATCATCATCATCATCCTCTTCATCATCATTTTGTCATGTAATTTTCCCATGCTAGGATGGATCAGATGGCATTCATTCCGGTAGATTTTCTATTTTTGGCTGCCCTTCTTGTAACCAACCCTCATCTATTTCCAAGTAAAGTAATTTTTTTGGCCCTGGTTGACATGGTTTCACAGAAACTTGAAAATCGAGGACACTATCTGTGTGAAGATAATGCTCATATATATCTAATGCATGATGTCAAGACAAGGAGACACAAACACATACACACAAGCACACACACACATCATTGTTTAACGACCATCATCCATGCATGCATGGGCAGGATGGTTCACAGGAGCTGGCCAGGTAGAGAATCTACCCTATGCTACTGTGTCTGTTTTGGCAAGGTTTTTATGGCTGGATGCCCTTCCTAGTACCAACCACTCTGCAGAGTGGATTCAGTGCTTTTTACATGACACTAGCACAGGCGAGGTCAATTTTGGCATGAATTTTATAGCTGGATGCCCTTCCAAATGCCAAACACATATACGTATTTATGAGTGAATGTAAGGATAAGCAAATTAGACAGATCAATATATAAAGTATATAAAATACATGGAATACTAAAATATGTATATATGTTTACGTACAATAAGATCTGACTTACAAAGAATACAAATAATATAGAGAAGTAAGGAGTTAAAGAAGTGTACACTAAGTGTATTCTATACTGAGAATATCTGATTCTCATGTATGAACTATATATATATATATATATATATATATATATATAT
>NC_068996.1:37248683-37251183 GCF_001194135.2 Octopus bimaculoides | reverse complement strand
ACTAAGCCATGTCCTCCTACACTTATTGCTTTTCTTGTATATCTAGCACAGCCATTCATTGGGTTTAGTAACATTTAATTTATGTTAAGTGTAGAATATACTGGTAGTCTGACAAATAATGGCCAAGATGGAATGACATTTTTTCACTATCCAGTATGTGACATGACACATTGCATGCATACAACAAAAACATGTGGACTTGCTGTGAAAACTTTTTAACAGATGTCTGAACTTCAACAGGTTTGATCTGTATGGAGAGTATATAAACAGAAAGGTGTTCCAGAGGAATGTAACATTGGGAAGAAATGTTTGGTGCAGGTTTCACAACTAGGACATAGAAGAATGATAAAACATAGTGGGAGGAGAGGCTGATGCGTCAAGTGACCCTGAATGATGGTGGAACACAGCTTGCTAGTTTAGAGACAGTTGGAAGTATTGTAGCTGAAGACAAGGTGATAAGAGTTTGTAGTGAAACCTCTCTCTCGGGTATTTATTTACAAATGATAATGTAGCGGCTAACATCTAGCCTTCGGCCGCCTGGACCCTGCTGTGTTCATCACCCTGATTGGCTCTTATTTGTGCGGCATTTGTCACCAGTTCTGTTTCATACCAGGGTGCATACTGACCAATTGTGGCCTTCTCTTAAGGTCACGTGAGAGATTGTTTTTCTGCTGTTTCTGGAGCCCCTTTTTATCTATAAATAGTCTTGCTTTATCTATGCCAGTTTGTTGCGACCTCAGACCTTTTCAGGTCTGGTTGTAGACCACACAGAACACAGCTCCAGCCAGTTTCCAAGCGATGACGTCAACACCACCGATTTATAGTCTGCAACAATGTCGTCGCCAGCGCCAACACCACCACCAGAGTACACGCTACCAACAGCAAACGCGGTTCCTTCTCAACACTGTGTGGATTGTTTCCACCTCGAAAATAACAGCCAGAACAACCTGCGAGAATCTTCTGTACCAAGTAACCGGTCGCAGCATCGAAGCTCAACTTCACACACGACATGTGATACCTCAGCTCTGCTATTCGGCCACGACCTCTTGTGTATGGACATTCTGCCTACTGTGTAACTCTTCTATGAACTGGTACTTTCTTATCTTTGTGTTCAGGACTCTTATAGTCTAGGTTACAGACACTTATTCCATGCTCTGTATATCTCATTCACACACAAGTTCATGTTATATTGTGTTGGTGAGTAAAAATTTGATAATTAATTAGACAGATTTATGGGTGAGGCCGTGATATTTCAGCCTAAAATGTTTCAGTGTATAGCAACTGTTCCATGTTGGTTGCATTTCTCACTTGAAAAAGATCAGCAACTAGTTTGCACTGATGGTTTTTCTGATATTGAAGCTAAACAAATGTAAGATTTACACAATGTTGTCTCATGCTGGTACCACATAGAAAGAACCCAATACACTCTGTAAAGGGGTTGGAAGGACATCAAGCTGTAGAAATTAAGCCAAAACTGACTATGGAACCTGGTGCAGCCCGTGGCCTTACTAGCTCCTGTCAAACCGTCCAACCCATTACAGCATGGAAAATGGATGTTAAATAATGATGATGTCTGGTGACCCTCACTGAGTAATCTGATGCTAAAGTGGGTACCTAAAACAAATGGCAATCTAAAGGTTATCCATTTTTACATTTAGCCAATTGTTGAGTCCATCACATCATTCCACTCTTCATTCATTCAACAGATGAATCTGATTCATTTTAACTAGAGAACTTGGAATATGAAGACTCTTCCAGGAATTTAATAACAGAAAAAAAACTATCAGACTTCGTCATTATAAAAATTAATTAGAAATCATATAATGACAAACTCTGTTGTAGAATGAATACTTCCTAAGTGACCATTACAGATATTGAACATTCTAAACAAGAAAACATCAAAAAATGCATACCATGTGGAAACTCTCAGACATTTCCTCTTTTAATTTCTCAATTTCAAGAATATGATTGTTTCTTTCTTTTTGTAGAACTGTCTCCAGCTGGAAATTGAAAGATTTTTCAGAATGTTCATTAGCATAACAGCCAGACAAAGTATTTAAAAATCATAGTAAGAAATCTCTTTCAAGAGTCTGAGCAGCCAACATTGAAATCATAATTAAGGTCTCAGCGAAATCACTTGGACAATCTTGCTCAACCATTTTTTTTTTTTTTTTTACCTCTGGACCCATTTGATTCCTATTTTACTTGGATGGACCCTCACAAACATTTCATGCTTAAAAAATCCTATCATATTTTTATAATTAAATATTACCAGGAAAAGTTTGTAAAAACTTGTTAAAAATTGTAGAAGCATAACCAATTTATTGCAGATAAGTTTTAACAATGTGTCATTGGCATTGGTGCCTTTTATGCGTCACTGGTACAGGTGCCCTTAACATGTCTCCAGCACAGGTGCCTTTTATGTGTCACTGGCACAAGTGTCTTTTACATGTCGTCAGCACTGACAGCAATCACAATTACTTAACTTGATGTGTTTTTC
>NC_068996.1:37245052-37248329 GCF_001194135.2 Octopus bimaculoides | reverse complement strand
ACTTATTATCTTTTTTTTTCTCAAATCTGGTAGTTATTCTATCAGTCTCTTTTGCTGAAATGCTAAGTTACAGGCACATAAACACTCCAGGAAGGTGTAAAACGAGGTGGTGAAATTTGATCTTTGGTTGTTGAGTCTTATGGAAGCAATGACAAGTGATCAAGGCTTCTGGTGATTAGCTGTGCTTGAAAAACACATCAAGTTAATTGAATTGTGATTGTTGTCAGTGCTGGTGACATGTAAAAGACACTTGTGCCAGTGACACATAAAAGGCACCTGTGCTGGAGACATGTTAAGGGCACCTGTACCAGTGACGCATAAAGGGCACCTGCACTAGTTGTCAAGCAGTGGGAGGAGGAGATGGGCTTCTTTCAGTTTCCATCTACCAAATCCACTCACAAAGCTTTGGCTGGCCTGAGGTTATAGCAGAAGACATTTGCCAAAGGTGCCATGAAGTAGGACTGAACCCAGAACTATGAGGTTTGGAAACAAACTACTTTTTACTATACAGCTATGCCTGTGCTTATGTATAACTATGTATATTTTTTCATAACCTATGCTTTTTTGATAGTTATTCTTTTATTCTTTTACTTGTTTCAGTCATTTGACTATGGCCATGCTGGAGCACCGCCTTTAGTCGAGCAAATCGACCCCAGGACTTATTTTTTGTAAGCCTAGTACTTATTTTATTGGCTTCTTTTGCTGAACCGCTAAGTTATGGGGACACAAACACACCAACAGTGGTTGTCAAGCAATGTTGGACACACACACACACCCACACGTACATACAACGAGCTTCTTTCAGTTTCTGTCTACCAAATCCACTCACAAGGCTTTGGTCAGCCTGAGGCTATAGCAGAAGACACTTGCCCAAGGTGCCATGCAGTGGGACTGAACCTGGAACCATGTGGTTGGTGAGCAAGCTACTTACCACACAGCCACTCCTGCACCTGTACCCACTCCTTCAGTATTTCTTCATAACTTCACCAGAATAAGACTTTTAATTTACCTTAAGTGGACTATTTTCAAATTCTTCCAGTTTCTGTCTAAAGCTATTTTTTAATTGCAGTATCTGATCTTGATGAGCTGAAGTTGTCATGTCTCTGTTTTGTTAACAAGAAAGTAAGAATTAACTGGAATGGCAAACAACAGCATATAAAATGGTACCAACAATATATAAACAACAATTACATTCAAACTTTCCAAAGACCATAAGCTTCCCAGAAGAGTGGGAAATGCAGAAAAGTGAGAAAAGGACAAACAACTGTAGATGCTGTAGCAATACCAGCAGACGCCAGAAACTGCTGTTTCAAGAGGACTGCTGGATATAATAGCACTCTGAGGATAACAGAAAAGCTCACCTCATTATCAGTGTTCGAAGCCGACAACCAGAAAACTGAAAGGCTCCTGGCCCAGGTGTGTAACCTCACTTTCATGTGATGAAGGGGCGCAAATGGAGGCTCATTTAGTGAAGAGTGAACAAGAATCCTGAGCTCTTGTTTGTGTTGAGGTGCATGTACTGGTGTGACAAACAACATCGTTAGTGAAGAAAAAGGTGAAGACAGTGCCAATTATTGTTGGGACCTTAGGGACAATATCAAAAGACATTGAGAGGAATATAAAAGAAATGGGGCCAGAGAGTATCCAGTGGAGCTGTTGCAAAAAGTATGCTTCCTTGGTACGGCCAGAATAATCAGAGAAATATTAAGGAGTTGAAAAAAAAAAAACTAATCAACTCGTCCCCTCCCCACAAATTTCACTCCTTGCACCTATAGTAGAAAGTATTATTATCATCATCATCATCAGTATTATTATTATTATTATTATTGGAAGGTGGTGAGCTGTCAGAATTGTTAGCAAGCTTGGTAAAAATGCTTAGTGGCATTTCATCTGTCTTTACGTTCTGAGTTCAAATCCTGCTTAGGTCAACTTTGCCTTTCATCTTTTCAAAGACAATAAAATAAGTGCCTGTCAAGTACTAGGGTCGATGTGATCAACTTTCCCCATTGCCCAAAATTTCAAGCCTTGTGCTTATAGTAGAAAGGATTATCATTCGTTTCATTTTCATTTTAATAAACAGTGTCAATCATTATTTATTACCAACAACAGTCACACTCATCTTATTGTTTTTATTATTATTATTATTATTATTATTATTATTATGCTTTTGAGGATAGAGTCATGTGGTTTAGTGGTTACATGGCACTCATGATCGTAAGATTGTAGTTTCAATTCCTGGACTGAGCGATGCATTGTGTTCTTGAGCAGAACACTTCATTTTGTGTTGCTCCAGTCTGCTCAGCTGGCAAAAATGAGTAATTCTGCAACAAACCAGCATTCTGTTCCAGTGGGTAATATACAGGGTGCGGCAGAAATACCTCCCACGTTTTATACCTTCCCCTATGTGTTGCTAATGAACTTATGCAAGTGCTAATGATGTTTTCATTTAGCTAATAAACAAAAACTGTAACCCTTTCTTTAAACAACAGTAAAATTAAATTTTCATAAATGTTGTTTCTTTTTCCTTTTGTCAACCTTTCAAATGTGGGAGGTATTTCTGCCGCATCCTGTATATACCACAGAATCCAGGAAACCATCGTTTTGAGCCTATGGATCAGGGAGGATCTTTGATACTATTTTCCTTTTTTTTTTATCCCTATAAGGTGGATAAAACCAGGCACTAGTTATGTAATGGGCTTATTTAATTGACTAATCTCACCCTTCAAAATTGTTTGCCTTCAAAAATCTGAAGAGTCTTACCTTTCTTTCTTTAAAGATTCAATTTCAGACCGAAGTTTCTTCTCAGAATCTCGCAGCTGTTCTACAAGAGCTGAAATAATGGAAGAGCCATTTTTAATAACATTGCTGTGAGGTAATGAATGATTACCACTACATGGCACATGTCTTCTAGAATAGTCTTGGACTGAACAGAGCCTTGTGAGTGGAAATGATAGACAGAAACTGAATGAAGCCCATTGTGTGTGTGCATGTGTGTATGTGCGCGCACATGCATATATGCATATGTGAGTTTGCATGTGTGTGTGTGTGTGTGTGTGTGTGAATGCACATATATGTATATGTGAGTTTGCATGTGTGTGAGTGTGTATGTGCATATATGCAAATATGAGTTTGAATGTGTGTGTGTATGCACATATATGCATATGTGAGTTTGCATGTGTGTGTGTATGTGCATTAATGTTTATGTGAGTTAGCATGTGTGTGTGTATGCACATATATGTATATGTGAGTTTTCATGTGTGTGTATGCATGCGCATAC
>NC_068996.1:37243336-37244562 GCF_001194135.2 Octopus bimaculoides | reverse complement strand
TGAAGACATGCGTAGGCTCGAAAGAAATGAAGCTAGCATGATCCACTGGATGTGTAATGTCAGTGTGCACACATGACTGAGTGTAAGCGCCCTGAGAGAAATGTTAGACATAAGAAGCATCAGATGTGGAGTGCAAGAGAGACGTTTTCATTGGTATGGTCATGTACTGCGGATAGACGAGAAGAACTGTGTGAAGAAGTGCCACTCCTAAACAGTGGAAGGAATCTAGAGTAGAGGGAGACCCAGGTAGACATGGGATGAGGTGGTGAAGCATGACCTTCGAACGTTGAGCCTCACAGAGGCAATGACAAAAAACCAAGACCTCTGGAAGTATACTGTGACTGAGAAGACCCAGCAAATAAAGTGAGTACACAGCTGTAACCTACACCAGTGTCGCATAACCAGCCCACTCAAAAGTACCTTGGATCATAGGGCGACATGCCGTGCTTGAGGAGACCTATTGAGTCAAGTACATCAACATCAATATCAAAATCAAATCAAATGGAAATTGTAATTGTGAGCCCTGTGCCGGTAGCATGTGAAAAGCACCATCCGAATGTGGCTGATGCCAGTGCTGCCTTGACTGGCTTCCATGCCGGTGGCACGTAAAAAGCACCCACTACACTCTCGGAGTGGTTGGTGTTAGGAAGGACATCCAGCTATAGAAACACTGCCAGATCAGACTGGAGCCTGGTACAGCCTCCTGGTTTCCCAGACCTCAGTCAAACCATCCAACCCATGCTGGCATGGAAAACGGACATTAAATGATGATGATGATGATGATGATGATGATACATATATATATATACACATATAGGTGCAGGCATGGCTGAGTGATAAGAAGCTTGAGTGAAGGCACATGGCTTAATGATTAGGGTATTCAGCTCATGATTATAAGATTGTGAGTTTGATATCTGGTGGTGTGTTGTGTCCTTGAGCAAGACACTTTATTTCACATTGCTCCAGTTCACTCAAATGGCAAAAATGCCATTTTCTCTTTTGCTCTTTTACACATTTCAGTAATTTGACTGCAACCATGCTGGAGCACTGCCTTTAGTCGAAGAAATCACCCCCAAGACTTATTCTTTGTAAGCTTAGTACTTATTCTATCGGTCTCTCTTGCCGAACCGCTAAGTTATGGGGGACGTAAACACACCAGCATCGGTTATCAAGCGATGTTGAGGGGACAAACAAAGGCACAAAGACACACACACATAAATATATAT
>NC_068996.1:37241965-37243003 GCF_001194135.2 Octopus bimaculoides | reverse complement strand
ATGTGTATATATATATATATATATATATATATATATATATATATATATATACACACACACACACATGACAGGCTTTTTTCAGTTTCTGTCTACCAAATTCACTCACAAGGCATTGGTTGGCCCGAGACTATAGTAGAAGACACTTGTACCTGTAATTCAAAAGGGCCAGCCTTGTCACGATCTGTGTCACACTGAATCTCCCTGAGAACTACATTAAGGGTATGTATGTCTGTGAAATACTCAGCCACTTGCACATTAATTTCATGAGCAGACTGTTCCATTGATCGGATCATTTGTTGCTGTAATTGATGGAATGTCAGTCAGTAACTCCTTCTCTTAACATCGTGTGATAACTGTAAATGTGTGTCACTATCAGACAAGCAATGTCCTTTGTTTCCTCCAATCTTCCATGTAAACACATCTGGTCATGGGGAAATATTACCTTGGTTGGGAGCAGGAGTGGGTTTGCAACCGAAAGGGCACACTGCTGTAGAAGGTCTGCTTCAGTGAATTCTGTCTGACCCATGCAAGCATGGAAAAGTGGACGTTAAATGATGACGACGACAATGATAACAATGACGATGATGACAAGCTAATGGTTATTGTTTTTTTCATTTTGGAGTACAACAGTGTTGCTGTCATCGTTGTCATTATCATTATCCTCATAACTATCTTCATTATTATTATCACCAACTCCCTCATTGTTTTCATTATCATTATCATTTCATTAACGTTGTCATTGACACTGACATCATCAAAATCATTACTTTCATTATATTCCACATTATCATCATCATTATTAGCACCATTACCTTCACAACCACCACCACCACCATCACCTCCATCATTTGTCACCAACCTAATCATTATTGTCATCATCATCATCACTATCATCACCATCGTCATTCATCATCATTAACATCATTGTTATCACCATCATCATCGTCATTAACATCATCATCATCATTGTCATCACCATATATATTCATATAACCTAAGTTAGCACGGGGAAAATGAATACAAAGATAAACAGACATA
>NC_068996.1:37238709-37241116 GCF_001194135.2 Octopus bimaculoides | reverse complement strand
GTGGATGTGTGTGTGTGAGTGTGAGTGTGTGTGTGTGTGTGTGTGTGTGTGAGTGTGTGTGCATGCGTGAGTGTGTCTTTGTGTATATGTTTGTCGCCCCACCACCACTGCTTGGCAACCACTGTTGGTTTGTGTATATAACCATGATTTAGCAGTTCAGCAAAAGAGTCTGATAGAATAAATGCCAGACTTTAAAAAAATAAAAGTGCTGGGGTTGATTCGTTTGATTAGAAACTCTTTAAGGCAGTACCCAGGCATGACCACATTACAATGACTAAAAGTAGTAAAAGATAAAAGATAAGTATATACATATATCCATCTATCCATATATACACACATATACATACATATTTCAAAAATTTGACAAAAACATAACTAACAGAAAATTTGTAGCTAATTCCCGAGAGCCAACATCCAAAAAATCATTACAAGTTTGCGCTTCCAACGTGAAGTTGTAATTATATTAACCCAAGCTGCTGTACAGAGGGATTGAACCCAAGACCACATGGTTGGGAAATGGGCTTGATAACCACACAATCTATAAACACACTCACACACTCACAAACACACATTCACGTGAGATAGTTACAAATGGAATGTATTTGAACATGACGTGACGAGCACTTCTGTCATAAATGACAAGCTGAGGGTTCTGCAATTTGTTGCTGAACAAACCTGCACAAATGACTTGCTTAAAGCAATCAAATGTTTGTGTTGTACATTAGCTCATTCCCATCATCAAATCAATTTTTGCCATCTGAAATGAAGTGTTATGCTTAAGAATGTAATGCTCCACCTGGTCTGGAAATTGAAACCATGATCTGGTGACCCCAAACTCTAATTTTTTTTTTTTTTTTTTTACTAGTCAACCAATCTTAGTTGGGGATACTATGAGGTCCCACAGTGTTTTCAAGTCGCTAAAGTGCATTGATGAATTGCCAATTCCATTTCAAATGACATTAATCCACTAACTAGATTGGTTGATCCTAAACTGACCATTGGCTGAAGAGGCTCTTCTGTCCAGGCTGTGTCATGTAGTTTTGCTGAACGAAAATCATATGTTGAATGTAGATCAATATGCCCAACTTCACATCTGCCATATTGCTTCCCATGACTTCATCATGACCCTGGCTCAGGAATTCTTCATCACTGAGGTTAACTTTTCTATATACACATTTTTTACTATCTACACATTTCACCATTGAGTTTAACTCTTATATATACACATTATTTGAGCTTCTTGGCCCTTTGCTGAGTATTGCTTTGCATTCTGCAGGGTATCAAAATTCACCCTTCTGACCAAGTAAGATTGGTGGGGTTGCCAGTTTAGTTATTCACAGCTTGACTACGCGACAGGCTGTACTGGGTTACATGTTACCAGTAGCACTTGAGAATGACCCCACATAACTCTAATTATTGATACTCTTTTACTTGTTTCAGTCATTTGACTGTGGCCATGCTGGGGCACCGCCTTTAGTCGAGCAAATCAACCCCAGGACTTATTCTTTGTAAGCCTAGTACTTACTCTATCGGTCTCTTTTGCTGAACCGGTTGTCAAGCGATGCTGGGGGGACAGACACAGACACACAAACATATATATATATATATATATATATATATATATGTATTTATAGATCTCTACCAAAATTTGGTAAAAATATTGTATCTGTTATCAAACGGAGCAAAATTCTCACATGTGAGTTTTTGTATGTATATAGATTTAAATAAGAGCTAAAAGATGATCCATTGTAAAAACTTTATTATGACCTATGATCATTTCGATGCAATATCCAGACCAACTCATGCATATTATAAAATATGGAATATTATATCTCTTCAGGGTCAGATTAATTCACAGCAGACAGTAAAAATAGACAACATTCATAGTTGTCCTATAATTACATGTAAATAAACAAGTTGAAAAGACATGATACATAATGAAACTGTATAGCATATCGGTCTTGAAACCGTTAGGAGACAGAGTAAATGAGAAGTGATGCTAATTTATGATGTTATCCTATGAAGCTAGATAAGGAACTAGTTGGACTTATGAAAGTAAATAAAAAACTCAGACCGAAGAAAAAACTGTTAGATATTAAAAATATTTATTTACATGTAATTCTAGGACAACTATGAATGTTGTCTATTTTTACTGTCTGCTATGAATTAATCTGACCCTGAAGAGATACAATATTCCATATTTTATAATATACATGAATTGATCTGGATATTGCATCGAAATGATCATAGGTCATAATAAAGTTTTTACAATGGATCATCTTTTAGCTCTTATTTAAATCGATATATATATCATCATCATCATCATCATCATCGTTTAACGTCCGCTTTCCATGCTAGCATGGGTTGGACGATTTGACTGAGGACTGGTGAAACCGGATGGCAACAC
>NC_068996.1:37231060-37238583 GCF_001194135.2 Octopus bimaculoides | reverse complement strand
GGCAACGATCTCGCTCGAAAATCCTACAGGAGCCAGTCAGGCGGTACTGGCAACGGCCACGCTCAAAATGGTGCATCTCATGTGCCACCCGCACAAGAACCAGTCCAGGGGCACTGGCAACGATCTTACTTGGCTTGCCGGGTCTTCTCACGCACAGCACATTTCCAAAGGTGCCGGGTCTTCTCACGCACAAGGCTTCTTTCAGTTTCCGTCTACCAAATCCACTCACAAGGCTTTGGTCGGCCTGAGGCTATAGTAGAAGACACTTGCCCAAGGTATCACACAGTGGGACTGAATCCGGAACCACGTGGTTCATAAACAAGCTACTTACCACACAGCTGCTAAAGCAAGAATGTTAAAAGCATGAACTTACTTGACGTCACTTGTTGTTTCCGTTTAATCTCATTATCATCTGTCTGCTTTGTGCTAAGTTGCTCTTGCACTCGATTGCACTCTCTCCTCACAGCATGCAGCTTTTGTTGCAGCTCATGCACTTCAATTTGACTGCTGCAGAACACATCATTGTAACATAGAGTCATAGTCATAGTATGAAGAATAATAAACGTTTTTATTGTTGTTGTTGTTATTGTTATTGTGTCTCTCTCCTTGCCCATCATTGCTACTTAGTTAGGTAACTGAGTGAATATCTATGAATAACCCCCTTCTCTAAATTTCAGGCCTCATACCTATAGTAGAAAGAATTATTATTATTATTTTATGTGTCTTTGTATTGTCCCCTCATCCTTCACCCTGGTAGCAAATAAGGAAATCATCATCATCATCATCATCATCATCGTTATTATTATTACCTCCGCCAAGGAAGGAGGTTATGTTTTCATCGGCACTGGTTTGTTTGTCTGTCCGTCTGTGTGCAAAATAACTCAAAAAAATTGTGAACAGTATTTGAGAAAACTTGCAGGAAAAGTTGGTAATGATACAAGGAACAGATGATGAAATTTTGGTAGTGATCCGGGAATTTTTATGGATTCGTGAAGGATTTTTCATTTGTTATATTTACTTTACATGAAGTATTACAATGTTATGTTCTTTGAAGCAGTTTGAAAACACATCATTTCCACATAACCTATGGTGGCGTTGCTGTTTAGAGACAATGTTGATGATGACGATGGTCAAGATAAGTATGGGAGGAGGATAAAATAGTATCGGTGGTTATAATGGCAACAGGAGCGGTGTGATGTGTGATACTGAAGTGATGGTGGTAATAGTGGTGTTGATGATAGTGTTAGTTGTGGTATTGCAGTGGTTATACTGGTTGTGGTGGTGAAACTGACTGTCAAGGTAACCGTCATAACATTGATGGCGGTGTATGTGGTTGAAGTGGAAGCAATGACAATGCTGCTGATGATGTTGGTGATTGTGAACTGCTTCAGATGATTCCTGCTTTTAAAGGGTTTTTTTCTTAAAATCATATGGCTGTGTTTTTTTTTTTACCCCCGCCAAGGAAGTTATGTTTTTGCTGGTGTTGGTTTGGGAAATTGGGTGATTTTCAGCATGCGTGTATATGGGTGGAAATGAGCTGCTTGCCGGAGGTTTGCGCTATCTGAGTGCTTTTCTAGTTATTATTACTATTATTGTATGAAGGTAGTAAGCTGGCATGTCAAGCAAAACATTATGTTCTGAAAAGAATGAAAAGTTTTGAATGGTACAACAATGCACTATAATACAAAAAATGGACTATATACCTGTTAGTCCATTTTTTGTTTTATAGTGCATTGTTGTACCATTCAAAACTTTTTATTCTTTACAAACAATACACAAGGCTTCAAGCGAACTACAATACTCTCCTATTATGTTCTGAGTTCAAATTACCGATTTACTGATTTTTGTTATTGTTGTTGTTGTTATGTAGCTTCCTACCTTATCAGAGATAAGTATCACTCATTGTAAATTCCATCTTCCAGATATTTTATTAATATTTTATTTGCAAATAAAGCAGTGAGCTGGCAGAATTGTTACAGCACTGGGCAAAATGTCTAGCTGCATTTCATCTATCTTTACATTCTGAGTTCAAAGTCCACCATGGTCAGCTTTGCCTTTCATCCTTCCAAGTTGATAAAATACATACCAGTTGAGTATTGAGATCACTCTAATCGACTTACTCCCTTCCCAACACTCAAAAAATTCCTGGCCTTGTGTCAAAATTTGAAACCAATATTCTGTTTGCAAAAATACCATGCTGCTGCTAATAAAGTAACAAGGAAAATTCTAAAGTAAGAATTAAAAATTCTACATTGCATTCTTTAACACTAGATCTTTCATGGGATTCCATGATGTGTATCTGTTCGGTGCTGAAAAAATTAGGAATGAATGAATGCCAAATGGGAAGGTTCTAGTCAGCAAGAAGGATACTAATTCTTATTGAGTAGTCTTATTTTAATTACATGCTTTCACCGCATTATTAAGCACAGTTCTATGTATTGTGGACATGTGCCGTGGTTTGGTGTTCTTATCTTTTATTGAATTGAAATTGCTCTATTCTGCCATGGTTGACTTTGCCTTAAATCTTTTTAGGGATTGGTAAAATAAATACCAGTTGAGTACCCCTTCACCCAAATGTCAGGTCTTGTGCCTATGGTAGAAAGGATTATTGTTATTATTATCAAAACCCAGCATCTAGTTACTCCCTCCACAACACTAACCTCAAAAAGTCTTCTTGTGAATGTGACCTGGGCATTATTGTCGACAGCGATTTGCATTGGACAAAACACATTGCTAAAATTGCCAAGAAGGCTGAGGGTGTCTTGGCATCACTTACCAAGTCCTTTGTGAGTCGCTCTCCGGCTATCTATCTGAGGTTTTATATAGCTATGGTGTGGCCTCACCTGGAATTTGCATCTCCGGTCTGGAACCCTTATCTTGCTCAGAATATTAATCGTCTGGAAACTGTTGAGTGACGTGCAACCAAGAGAATACCCTCCATCAGGTATTTGCCATATTCTGAATGCCTTACTTCCCTGGGTATCAACGTAATCAACTAGTTTTTTCCCACCAAAATTTCAGGTGTTGTGCCTATTGTAGACAGGGCCGTTATTATTATTATTATTATCATTAAGGCAGCGAGCTGGCAAAATTGTTAGCACGCTAGACGAAATGCTTAGCAGTATTTCGCCCATTGCTACGTTCAAAGTTCAAATTCCACTGAGGTCGACTTTACCTTTCATCTCTTCTGGGGACAATAAATTAAGTACCAGTTGAGTACTGGGGTCGATGTAATTAACTGTTCCCCACCTCAAATTTCAAGTCTGTGTCTATAGTAGAAAGGATTATTGTTATTATTTTTTTTCTCTGTTACCTGATATGTTTTTGATGTTAGTGTGCTGTTAAATAAACACCTAACAAATATATCCTCATTGCAATATCATCTCATATTGTCATTGCTATGTATCTAGTCACCTAGTTATCTAAAATCTGACTTACTTCTGAAGTAGATTCTCCATATGTTGTTCCTTTTTCCTTAGTTGGCAGTTCAGTTCTTCAACCATATTCTTCATATTTCTACAGAAATAAAATTAATTGGAATGGTTCACTTATAAATGGCTCATTAACACTTATGGGCACACCACATAATTTTCATCATATATCATCATTAACATTGTCACCATTGTCGCTATTATTTTCATTGCTTTTGCTGTTGTCATTGTATATCATTATCACTATTTTTGTTAATAATGTATTCTAGGTTTTGCAAATTCAAAACTTATTTGCATGGCACCTTAGGAAAGAATAACCTGCACTAGCTAAAAACCTTGTGAATTGATTTGGTAGATGGAAACTGAAAGGAGCCCATTGTGTATGCCTGCTTGCCTAACACTAACCTTGACCCTAACCTTTCCCTCCTGAATGTAGGCAGGCAGGCAAGCAGGCAAGACTCTCATCTCTTCAGCGGTCAGACTTAAAACTTGAGAGATATTCACCACCTTAGAAACTAACATGGATAACAAATGGGTTCTCTGTATGTTTTGTCATCTATGTTGAGACTGGCTTGGTCAAACCACAACCAATAGTCTCCTGAATGATACGAATAATGCCCACAAGGGAAATCTAAATAGTTTATTGTCACACTTGTTTTTATTCAGTGGAAAACTCTTTGGAATTTGGTTCAATTCCTGCTTCATAGCCTGATACATAAATTGTGAATTAAAGCTCAAGAAATCTGGATGTGACCATTGTGGTCCCAGGAATTGCTCCATGGGACTCATCTCTGCTGAAAGCCCAATCAGCAATAGTGGGACACTGAGAATACTTGAACCAGCCCCTAAACTAGTAGATCTAATATTGAGGAATTTTGTGAGAGGTCTGTAATCACCAGCTTGACAATCCACTATCCTTTGCTGAATTTAGCACTGCCATCTAGACTGGACAATATTTCAGTAGAAATCTTGAAGAAGGGCAGTTACATCTGTTTAAAACTTATGGAATATTCACAGAAAAATTGGTTATCTGCCTCTGTTAGTTCTCACAGGGATGATGATTCATTATTGTTAAAAGCAGAAATATAAAACCCTTAGGATAAATATGGGAGTTAGGCAAGACTGCATACTGATCCCCATACTGTTTGATATCTTTCTCACTAGCAACCTCATTATTACTGATTATAAATAGCTACATCTATCATTTAACATCACAAAATTGAAGTCATCTTCATCACCTTCTCACTTTAACATTTCCTCGATGCAACAGTACAACCAGTCACACTCTCCCAAGTCTGATAGATAACTTGGCAGCACCATTTCCAATGACTGCCCACTTGATTCTTTCTAAACAGCTATCTCATACCAAAGTTGTCTTTTACTGGACATCCACCATGGGTGCCCAGAAACAGAGCAAGTACAGCCAATAGAACAGGACACTGGAGGTCTTTAAAATCCAGTGTTTCTAGAAGATTCTTTTAGTCACTTGACAAGATAGAGTTACATACCTATAAACCTTCTGTTAAAACTAACACCTGCAGTATTGTACAGGCATCAACTAAAATGGTTTGATCATGTAGTGTGCATGTGTGACTCATGTCTTCTCTGTATGAATCACTATGGCGAGCTAGATTGTGATCAAAACCTGACTGATGGACTTAAGAAATGATTCCAGTGCCTGCAGAAGATCGTTTTGAAGAAGAACAAAATCAATCCTGCAACAATAGCAGACAAAGATATATGCCATTCACTTTGGTGGTCTCACTATTGAAAGGAGGTTGAAGATATGCAGAAAAAACACATACAGCAGTACAACCAGAAAATGGACATACATACAAATTTACATCATGTTGCTTTAACCGAGCACTATCATGTTCAATCTGTGACAAAAGCTGTACATTATGGAATGGGATGTGCAATCATTAAAGAATCTATAAATGAAAAGGAAAATGGTCATCATTTGAGTTGATGGATAACCAGAAGTGCGTGTGTGTGTACATACACTGTTTTATATGACTAGACTTTATAAGACAATGAGACTCAATACAATTTGTTATTTGGATCAGTAAAAAAAACCAGTTTAACATGAGTAGTGATTCAATTAATTCAAGTGTTGTCTTTGAAAAAATTAGTTATTTGCTTCCTTTGTTAAAATTAAAAAACAAACTTCAAATCCAAGAAGTTATCTTACTTAAGCTGATCCTTGTATTGATTGCCTTCCATAACGCTTTGGTGATTGATTTCTTGATAATTTTCTAGTTTGTCTTCAAGTTCTACAATGTAGATAAAAGAATAACTTTTTATTCAGACTTGCAGGAAATAAATAAAACAAAGCCAAAATGATTTCTACTTTTTACCAATTCTATGCTTATGTAAACTTTTGCTACACAGATCTTTACTAAATACCCTTAAGTCCGTAACAAGATAAAAGGGCAAGGCAGAAGTAACAGAGATTAGCAAATAAGGCATTAAATTAATGTTTTGATAGAAAAAAAAAGTGTCTTAACATTTCAAACATTAGTCCTTCATCAGAAAAAAGGAAAGAATGAGAATGAAAAAGAGGAATAGTCAGTGAGTGGGAAAAAATGGATGAAGAGTTGGTCAAGAGAGCAAGAAAAAATGGGAGGAAGAGAAGGACAAAAAAAGGAAATCCATCCAGCCAACTCCCCCCCACACACACACACATAAATATCAAAAGGACAATGGGAATAAAAAAAGAGAAAAAAAGAAAATGATTTGGAGGTTGTGGGATTGTGGAAGATTAAGTGTTGTGCAAGCATGAGAACATCAAAACAAATGAGGAGTGGGGATGAAGTGCCATGCATAATGAACTTCCTTTCAGTTTCCATCATAAGAATTCACTTACAAGGCTGGGACTTGCTCGTATAAAGTGAAATTTTTTGACCAACATCACACATCGATACTTGTGTGTGTGTGTGCATGTGTGTGTGTGTGTGTGTACATGAATGCAATTGATGAGCAATGGAAAAATTAGAAAATGTGTGTAATGGAAAATGAAAGGAGATGAACAAATATAAAGTAGGTGTTAGGGCAATTTACATAGAAATCGGAACAATAACAGTGAAAGAAAAGGAGTATAAAACATTAGAAGAATCTACATCTACTAAGAGTTGTCCTTTACTCTTTTTTTGATTTTGTCAGTCAGGCAAAGTGGAACCAATAGAATTATACATGGCATCATGTAAACAAGGGTGTGGCATGATCACAGTTTTGAACTCAGCACTTCAATATCATAACAATAATGACTTGATATGCACATACATAAGCATGTTGACCTGCATGTACACATGTACAAGGTCTGGTCAATAAGTATCCGGACTGGTTCTATAAAAACAAAACTATAACATGTACCAATTTGGCATTTAATCTCCTTCAAAGTAATCCCTTTTGGAAGCCACACATTTAATCCAGTGCTGCATCCATTGATGGAAGCATTCCTGGAACTCGTTTTCTGGGATAATTAGCAGCTGCCTTGTTATATTCACTTTGATTTCCTCGGCGTCCTGAAATCATCTTTTCAACCGGGATTTGATTTTTGGAAAGAGGAATAAGTCTCAAGGGGTGAGTTCTGGGAAATATGGTGGCTGTCGGACCTGGGGAATGCTGTGCCTAGCCAAGAACTGCTGCACAAGCTGCACTAAATGGGCAGGTACATTGTCATGGTGCAACTGCCACTCACCAGATACATGAAATTGTAGCCTTTTCCGATGAATAGCATCCTGCAAAGGCCGCAAAATGTCATGGTAGTGCTCCTTGTTTGTTGTCTGACCAGGTGGAGCACACTCATGATGAACAATCCCGTTGTAGTCGAAGAAAATTGTCACATTGCTTCAACTCATTTGTGTTTTCTTTGGTCTCAGAGAGGTTGGGGTCTTCCACTGTGAAGACTGAGCCTTTGTTTCGGGGTCATAGCCATAGACCCCATGATTCATCACCTGTTATGACCATTTTCAAAAAGTTTTCATTGTTCTCAACACAATCAAAGAGATCTTGTGCAACTGAAATCCTAGTGTTTTTTTGGTCAGCTGAAACCAGTTTTGGTACAAATTTGGCATATATTTATTTATATAT
>NC_068996.1:37229803-37230860 GCF_001194135.2 Octopus bimaculoides | reverse complement strand
TATATATATATATATATGTATATGTATATATGTAAATATATATATATATTATATATATGTGTGTGTGTGTGTGTGTGTGTGTGTGTGTGTGTGTCTTTGTCCTCTACTGGTGCTCGATAACTGATGGTGGTTTGTTTACATGCCCATAACTTACCAGTTATGTGCCAGGCTTTAAAAAACCAAATACTGGGCTTGATCTGTTTGACTAAAACCACTACAAAGCAATGTCCCAGCATGGCCACAGTCCAAATGATTGAAACAAGTAAAAGACAAAAGATACAAAAAAAAACATGAAAGACATTTCTTAAATATTCTACAGAACCAAAGGCAGTGGCCCATATTCTTTCAATGTGGGTGTACCAAACATCAGACTCACAGACCTCAGCATACCCCAAGTTCCTAAACCCATTTCTATCAATGGTTTCTATAGAATAGCATTGACAAGAACTAAGGAATATTTCTTAATCCATACCTCTGATTCTTTGTTTATTCAATTGGTTGGCATTCTCTAAATTCTTCAGTTTCTGATCAGCAAGGTCAGCATTTCTCTTAAAAACATGACTATCCTTTTCAATCTTTAAATAATTCTCCTTCAATTTCAATAACTCGTTATTTTCTTTCTCCAAGGAAAAATTCTTCAGCTTCATTTGCTGAAGATCTGAGATTTAGTAAATTAAGAGATAAAAAAAAAAAAAATAGAATATAGACTTTTGGAAGAAACATTTATGTTAAAAGAACAACTGACTTTTTAATTTATTTTGTTCTGGAACACAATTTTTACCAAGCAATTCCATGTCCGATCTAAACTTTAACTGATTGCATAAATAACTCATGACATTAAAGAATGGTAAAATGGTCAGAGGAAGGTACTGGCAGTGATGAATGAAATATTAAAATGATGATTGAGATGAGGATAATGATGGTGGTGCTGATGCTGGTGGTATTGGTGGTATTGATGACAGTGGAGGTGGTGGTGGTGGTGATGGTGATGGATGGATGTGGTGGTAGTGGTGATTGTGAAGATAATGATGATGGTGGTGCTGGTGGTATTGATGAT
>NC_068996.1:37228187-37229784 GCF_001194135.2 Octopus bimaculoides | reverse complement strand
TGATGGTGGTGCTGATGCTGGTGGTATTGGTGGTATTGATGACAGTGGAGGTGGTGGTGGTGGTGATGGTGATGGATGGATGTGGTGGTAGTGGTGATTGTGAAGATAATGATGATGGTGGTACTGGTGGTGGTATTGATGATGATAGTGGTGCTTGGGGCAGTGGTGGTGGATGGAGGTGATGGTAATGGTGATGGCCGTGATGAAGATGATGATGGTGGTCATGGTGGTGGTCATGGTGGTGATGATCATGATGATGGTGGTGTGGTGATGGTGGTGGTTTTGATGGTGGTGGTGGTGGTGGTGGAGGTGGTGGTGACAACAATGATGATAATAATGCTGCGACAACGACGACAATGTTGTAATTATTGTTGTTTAACTCCATGATCTAACAGGCCTATGATAGAAAGTCTTCCAGCCACGACCAGACAAAGCACACAAAGCAGCAGTATGTGACTTAAGAGTAGATTTAACTGCTATGTCTATCAGACTGAGCCCCCCACCCCTATGTAGATGCACCATGTGTTATCAATGAAATCAATGGTGATTATGGTGGTGCTAATCAGAATGATAATGACATACCTGTTTGATGAGCAGCAATGATTTGTTGAAGATAGCTCCTGAATTCTTTAACTTTTTGGTTGGCATACTTCTTATTTTCTTCTGCTATATCAGAAATACTAACAAATTCTATCTTTAGACTTTGCAGACATTTTACAACAGTTTTCAGTTTTGATTTAGTCTGGCTATTTTCATTCCTGTCAAAGATAAAGTGCATACATATGAATAGTGTATATTTTATTATAGAGAGAATAAGTTCCATCACTCGTGTTTTGAAGAAAGGCATCAAGGCCACACACTCACATTGCCAATAATCCAACATCATCATCATCATCATTATCATCATCGTCGTCATCATCGTCATCATCATCGTCATCGTCATCATCATCATCATCATCATCACATTGCCTATAAACTATCATTAAATCTGATCCCTTTCATTCATATAATAAAGCACAACCAATTGACCATCCTCCTTGCTCTCAGCTTTTCATAGCGGAATGCAATGTGACTGGGAAGCAACGACAACACCATCGCCACAGCCATCATTGAACATCCACGTTCCACGTTGGAATGGGTTGGATGGTTTGATGGGACATGACAGACCCAAGGACTGTATCATGCTCCAGTGCTTGTATTAGCATAGTCCTCTACATTCACTATCCATGTTTCACTAACATACACCATTACATACACGGTGTGATAAATAAGTATCCAAACACATCATCATTTAACATCCATCTTCCATGCTAGAATGGGTAGGATGGTTAACAGGAGCCGGCTAGGCAGAAGCCTGCGCCAGACTTCTGTAAATTGTTTTGGCAGGATTTTTACAGCTGGATGCCCTTCCTAACACCAACCACCCAGCAGAGTGAACTTAGTGCTTTTTATGTGGCACCAGCACAGGCGAGGTCAGTTTTGGTATGATTTTTACAGCTGGATGCCCTTCCAAACACCAACCACTTTACAGTGTGGACTGGGTACTTTTAAGTGGCACCTTCACTGACAGGGTCACTGAGTACTTGCAAGACAATAT
>NC_068996.1:37227118-37227790 GCF_001194135.2 Octopus bimaculoides | reverse complement strand
TATATATATATATATATATTACTTTAAAATTATACAAAGGAAAACAAAAGACAGAGACAAGTGAGGGAACAACAAACAGGTTGTATTAGTTTGACGCTCAGGAAAAATGGAAGAAGTCTTTGATGTTTCTCTCCTCATTCCTCTCTGTAGAAGGAATGAGGAGAGAAAACAGATGGAGAGAGGTAAAATGTGTTATAAGACTTATATAAGATATATGGAAGTGACTATTGAGAGTTAGAGTTAAACATGATGTGTATACAAATGTGATGGTGTATGGTAGTGTATATAAAGGACACTAATATGTGCATGAGCTGTGTATATGAGATGTGTATATATATAACGGTGTGTATTAGGGAATGATGATGACAAAATGAGGTATGTGTAAGATGGTGTACTGTAATGATTGTCTTCTTCACAGCTGTGATGGTGAACAACCTTCAAATACAAATAAAAGTAACTTTGAAGGCTGCTAGCGAACAAAAAAAATAAAGCAAAACAATTATAATTATAAAGTAATTAATTTCAATATATTTAGTAAAGACTAAAAATAAAGCAAAACAATTATAATTATAAAGTAATTAATTTCAATATATTTAGTAAAGACTAAAATATAGAAACAAAGAACTTGTGACAAAGCAAACAGAGTGAACATGTGATATAAAACCGACAAAT
>NC_068996.1:37212252-37224244 GCF_001194135.2 Octopus bimaculoides | reverse complement strand
GTGTGTGTGTGTGTGTGTGTGTGTGTGTGTGTGTGTGTGTGCGTGTATGTGTGTGTGTGTGTGTGTGTATGAAAATGAAGTAGTTAGTTTGAACCATTGCGCGATATGACATTGAAGAAACTTGTTGGGTAAGACTGGTAAAGTAAACTGCAAATAGTTAACAGAACAAACTCCAACTTCGTTGTTTACTTTTTGTAGCTTACTTTATATCTTATCTCACAGTGTTCTGACCTTACCCAACAAGTTTCGAATATGTATGTGTGTGTGTGTGTGTGTGTGTGTGTTTGTTCACCATCACAGCTTGACAGCAGGTGTTGGTTTGTTTACATCCCCGTAACTTAGCAGTTTGGCAAACGAGAGACCAACAGATCAAGTAACAGACTTTAAAACACATGCAACCTCTGTTGTCCGTTTGTTCAACTTGACCTCTTAAAGGCAGTGCTCCAGCATGGCCACAGTCTAATGAAGAAAACAAGTAAAAGACAGAAGAAGATAAAAGAGAAAAGACCCGATAAGCCTGGAGAATAAAAGTTGATGCTACATAATGTTTACTTACTTGTAGCCATTATTAGCAGAAGAAAGCAGAGAAATTTCTTTGTTAAGATCATCAATATCTGCTTCCAGTCTTTTCAAATGCGTTCTAGATTCTTTGAGCTCTTTATTCCGACTCTCCAGCCTGCAAATATTAATTTGTGAGAAATATTATGCATCATTGTTATTGATTGAAATTTGTTTGTCGATAATCAGTTTTGAAAGAAAAAACATCCTTGAAATCAATTACTGTTACTTTTGTTTAGCTATTTATTTATATGTTTATTTGTTTGTGTACCATTTACCCTTTCAGCTATTGGTCTCTGGTAGGGACAAATACAACACAAACACAAAGACACACACATACACACATTGATATATACATACATATATTCATAAGTATGTATGTATGTACATATATATATATATATATAAAATAATGAAGATGGCTATACACAATATAATTCAACTGTCACTGATTTTGACTGACAGTGCAGAGTAGCACCTACATTGCTAGAAATGAGAGTAAAAAAACCCTTAGCTGCAAGGAAGCACAGTTCCATACACTTGCACCATCAGTCACTATTAGTGACAATTAAATTACACACATATATATATATATATATACACGCAAACATACACACACATACATACACACATATATATACATGTGTGTGTGTGTGTGTGTGTGTGTGTGTGTATATATATATATATATTACCTTTTACTTGTTTCAATCATTTGACTGCAATCATGCTGAGACACCTCCATGAAGAATTTTTAGTCAAATGACTCAACCCCAGTATGTATTATTTGTAAAAGTAATGTGATTATTGTTGTTAAGTTGCCATGGTTCAGCTCTCATTGAACAGTCTTGTGGTATTCAGATATTTAATCAAACCACAGTCGATACGATCTGTTGATGTGAACAGATAAATACCATGCCGTATCACATGCATTGATATGCATTGACAAACTGTAATGAGATGCAACGTGACTGTTTGGAGATAGTAGAGGAGTTGGTGGAGGATTAATGTGAGCAGGAACAATAGCAGATACAAAGAAGATTGAAAGAAATCAATTGTAATAAACCATTCATTGTCACCACCACGACCACCACCACCATCACTATTTAACGTCCACATTCAATGTCGGCATGGATTGGACTATTTGATGGGATAGGATAGGCCCAAGGACTGTATTGTGATATGATAGGCCCAAGAACTCCAGTGTCTGCTTTGGCATAGTTTCTACAGCTTGATGCCCTTCCTAACACCAACCACGTTACAACATGGATGCCTTTTTTTTTTAAGCCACCAGTACTAGTGAGTTCACTATACAGATTGCAGGACCACAAGCCCCAAGTAGGGAAGGGAGAACTTTATGCTTAGAGAATAAGGGGTACTGTACAAGAGTAAAAAGGCTGGAGTAAAACAGGTTTCTTGTTGTAGAGGAGCAACATGGCTACTAACATTTAAGAGTAGCATGTACTAGGTGCTTTTTTGACATGCTACCTGCACTAGTGAGGTCACTATGCAGCTTGCAAGACTACATAGGTCACTATGTAGTCTTGCAAGCTGCATAAAGTTCTCCCTTCTCACTTGGGGAGAGAGAACTTTATTCTTGGAGAATAAGGAGTAGAGAAAAAAGGCTGGAGCAGATCGGGCTTCTTGCAGTAGAGGAGCAACATGGCTACTCACATCTTAAAAGAGATGGGAATTGAAGTTTGAAAGTGAAAGAAGTGGTGATAATAAAGTTCTAGTTATTTGATATATATAAATACTTCGTGGCTGTAAATAGATGTGAAAGACCTATAGACAACAATGCTGTAGCATGATATATTATGATAAACATCTGGTTGGTTTATATGTAAACAACATAAAGATGAAGAATTATGTACATTATTTGCATTATTTACAATTGATGGATATTTGTCCTCATCTTGTTTGTTGTTAACACGTTTCGGCTGATATACCTCCCAGCCATCATCAGGTGTCTTGGGGAAATTTCGAACCTGGGTTCTCATTCCTAAGGTATTTTTCAATGTTATCATTATTATTATTGTTCAGGTCACTGCCTGGAATCAAACTCGGAATCTTGGGCTTAGTAGCCTGCACTCTTAACCACTACACCATATGCCCGTGGGCATATGGTGTAGTGCAGGCATATGGCGTAGTGGTTAAGAGCGCGGGCTACTAAGCCCAAGATTCCGAGTTCGATTCTAGGTAGTGACCTGAACAATAATAATGATAATAATAATAATGATAACATTGAAAAATACCTTAGGAATGAGAACCCAGGTTCGAAATTTCCCCAAGACACCTGATGAAGGCTGGGAGGTATATCAGCCGAAACGTGTTAACAACAAACAAGATGAGGACAAATATCCGTCAATTGTAAATAATGAACATTTACACAGTCAGCAGAATCATCTAGATTCTCAACCAAGGTCCATATGGCCCTTGGGGTTTCATATAAAATTTTGTTGTTAAAATTTATCTGCAATAAGTTAGTTATACTTCTACAATACACAAAATATTTAAACATGTTTTCAAATACAATTCCTAATAATATTTAATCATAAAAATATATTATAATTTTTAAATGTTGAATGGCTATGAGGATCTAGTAAAGTAAAAAAAGTAATGGGGTCCATAGGGAAAAAATGGGTGAGAAATACTGATCTAGAACATCCACATAAGTAGAATGACTTAGCATCAAACCAGATCAAATCGTGATTGACAAAATTTTACAAGACTTTCCTAGAATATTTGGGCATTGATTGCAGTGCCATAATAAACAGCGACCACTATTTAGCATTGGTCTGAGTCACTGATTGGCTAGAAGAATTGCTGATGTTGATTTGGTGATGGTACCAGTTTAATTTTTAGATGAATGACATGGTACACAACTTTAGAAAGTAATGATGGAGGTTCATCAACTGTTGACACCAGTTGATCAGAGGAATTCAATAAAACAGGATGGCTGATCTGAAAATGGCTGATCTAAGCTGCTGCTGGGTTTTGGTGTTGTCATAGAAGTTGCTGCTGTTATTAATAAAATAAAATGATTGGTCAAGAAAAGTGCTAATTTGGCACAGAACCTAATGGCTGTTGGTCGGGGGTTGCAATCAGCTATTGATAAAACACTTTAGTTTCTTTCTTTTTTAATCATGCTCTGGGTTTGGCAGCCTAGTAAGGCAACCTAGATTAGAACATAATCTTTGAGAATAAATCCTCTCTAACTGCGAGTCTGTAAAGAGGCTAAGACTAAGGAAGCTAACTCAATAGTAAGTCAAGTCTGTAGAGAACTCAGGGCTCATAAATCCTATTCATTTGAAAGAGAGTAACAAAAAAGCAACACAGTTGTGTCTGAGCTCTCCTCACCCCAGCCATGAGCATGAAAATGTTCATTAGTTTTATGTTTATTTTTGTAGGTTAATATGGTCTACATAGAAACCCATTTTTAAAGCATTTTTTTTTACAACTAGATGCTCTTCCTTCCAGTTATTCACTCTTATCCATTTTTGTCTTTTCAATTAAGAGAATAATTAAAGAATAAATAATCCCCTCCCTTGCAACAAAGAAACCCCATTATTTGATGATTTTTCTTTCAGAAGATATGGTAAATAATTCTCATGGCTCATCCTTATTAAAATTCTTCAACGGAAGTTTAATCTTTCTGCATCTAGCAAAGTGTTAATTGTTGACTCACTAAGTAAGAATACAGAATTACATCTTGAGAGAGAGAGAGAGGAAGAGAGGAAGAAGGAGAGAGAAAATAAGAAAGAAAAAAAGAAAGAAAGAATATTGTTTAAAAATTTAGCAATTAGCAATCACCATCTGCATTGACAAGAGATGAGAAGACTGCCAAAATGGTGACCCAACCCTGTAAATGTAAGAATTTCTGACGGTACCTCTAGGAGAAAGAAAACTGAAGTTAGGAAATATGAAATATTGTAATAAATGAGCCTGAACAGGCAATGAGATGGAACAGTACACTTTGATCACTGATGCAAAAAAATATTGTTCTCAATTTCTTCTTCTTCCTCACCACCACCACCACCATCTTCATCATCAGCTGATGAAGAAAAGCAGCTGCTGCCTTTTAACATGCAATCATAGGAGGTGGATAGCTCTTCAGTAGTATGGCTTATTGCACGAGCTTCCTGAGATCAGACCTCATCATATCTTCTTCCTAGGTCTTTTATCCCACCATCACCACTACCACTTCCACTAACACCATCACCACCGCTGCCAACTCCACACCCCCAACTTAAGAGATAACAGGTAAAGTTGATTTTGCCAATCAAGATAATAATAATGGGAGAGAGGGCTACTCAAATACATTGACCCCCAATACTTGACAGGTACTTTATTTTATCAACCTTGAAGGGATGAATGGCAAAACTGACCAAGACAGAATTTGAACTCGCAATGTAAAAAGTCCAAAGAAATTCCACTAAGTGATTTTTATTTCAATTGCATAACTGATTCTGCCAGCTTACAACAATGATGTTGATAATTTTCATTATTCTTATTGAAGACCCCTTTCTGTCATAACTGACCATGGGATTGCACCTACAAAGTTCCCCCCTGAGGCACAAGTCCAGGCAAGGTCATTTATAGAAAACCAGCAGTCACCCATGCATACCAGCCTCCTCTCTCCATGCCACCAGTGTTATCCAAGAGAGAGGACATCACAACTCATTGCTACAGCTGATTGAACTGGAGCAATGTGAAATAAAGTGTCTTGCTCAAGAACACAACACGGAGCCCAGTCCAGGAATCAAACTCACTACCTTATGATTGTGAGCCCAATGCCCTAACCACTGAGCCACACACCTTCACTTTTACTATTATTATCATTATTATTATTACTACTACTACTACTACTATTATTATTATTAATAATTTTTATTACCATTAGCCACAAGGGCTTGGATTGTTTCTGACTTAGACAAAAGGTTAATGATTTTGAAGGGAGTGGGTTAATCAATTTTATCAACCCCAAAAGTATGAAATATTAAGTTGACTACAGTAGGATTTGAACTCAGAAAGTAGACTGCTGAAACAAATACTGCAAGGCTTTCTGCCCTCCACTATAATAATTGTGTGAATCTGTTGCCCAAAAAGTATGACAGAAGAAGTTTCCTTGAGTAAAATATGAACTAAAAAAAAGTTGTAGGTATTGTGCCTGACATAGGTACAAGGTCTAAAATTTATCTTCCCAGAAAGGATGAAAGGTAAGGTTGACATCAGAATGATTTGAACTCAGAATGCATTTTGTCTGGCATGCTAATGATTCTACCAACTCAACACCTTACCCAAAGACATAAAGTTGGTTTCAAATTTTGGCACAAGGCCAGAAATTTCGTGGGGTTGGGGTTAGTCATTTACATCAACCTCAGTGCTCAACTGGTACTTATTTTATTGACCCTGAAGAGATGAAAGGCAAAGTTGACCTCAGCAGAATTTGAACTCAAAACATAAAGATATGAAATTCCACTAAGCGTTTTGTTCGGCATGCTAATAATTCTTATTCCTTTATTGCCCACAAGGGGCTAAACATAGAGGGGACAAACAAGGACAGACAAAGAGATTAAGTCGATTACATCAACCCCAGTGCATAACTGGTATTTAATTTATCGACCCTGAAAGGATGAAAGGCAAAGTCAACCTTGGCGGAATTTTAACTCAGAGCATAAAGACAGATGAAATACCACTAAGCGTTTCACCTGGCATGCTAACATTTCTGCCAGCTTGCCATCTTGGTTAGAACTAATATTGCAAAGCATTTTTTTGTCGTAGAATACTCTATCATGTTCTACCAACCAACTGCTTTATATTGTTTCTAACACAGGCATGAGGTCTGAAAGTTGGTGGGGCAGGGGTCAGTTAATTAAACAGACCTCAGTAAAAGAATTCTACCTTATTTTATTGACTCTGAAGGGGTGGAAGGCAAAGCTGACTTTGGTTAACTTTGAATTTGGAACATGAAGAACCATAACTACTTATACCGTATCATAATTCCATAAATACTGTAAAGTAATTTGTCCAGGTGCAGGCATGGCTGTGTGGTAAGAAACTTGTTTCCTAACCACATTGTTCTGGTTTCAGTCGCATTCCATAGCACCTTGGCCAAGTGTCTCCTATTATAGCCTTCGGCTAACCAAAGCCTTGTGAGTGGATTTGGTAGATAGAAACTGAAAGAAGCAAGTTGTATACTTATGTATATGCGTGCGTGTGTGTGTGTGTGTGTGTGTCTTTGTGTCTGTGTTTGTGCTTCACCAGTGTTGGTGTGCTTACATCCCTGTAAATTAGCGATTTGATGAAAGAGACTGATAGGCTTTAAAAAAAATTAAGTACAGGGTCAATTCGTTTGACTAAATTCCTCAAGGCAGTGCCCCAGCATGGCCACAGTCTAGTGACTAAAACATGTAAAAGATAAAAGATAACAGAACCCTTTAATGATTCTGCCAGGTTACACATTTAGTTGGGGAAGGGATGTGATTGATTTAATCTAATACAGTACTCAGAATGGTACTTTATCAATCCAGAAAGATTGAAAGACAACGGGGTTCAAATTCCGACTGTAAAGAGCTGTAAATAAATACCACAAGGTATTTGGGCCCTTATTTGATAATTTGTGTCATAATAATAATAATACTAACGGTTTCAAATTTGGCACAAGACCTGCAATATTTTTGATCCCACTACTTAACTGGTACTGTAGTCTAATGATCGTGAAAAGATGAAAGGCAAAATTGATCTAGGCAATTTTGAACACAGAATATAAAGAGCCAAAAGAAATGCTGCTAAGTATTTTCTTCAATGTGCTGACAATTTAGCCAGCTTATTGCCTTAATTTTTACCATAATAATCCTTTCTACTATAGCCACAAGGCCTGAAATTTTGGAGGCAGAAGCTAGTCAATTACATCAACTCATATTCAACTGGTATTTATTTCATTGACCCAGAAAGGCTTGTTCTTCCAGGTGCCAGTGCCACTTAAAAAGCACTTGTGCTGGTCCTGTGTTAACATACACATTCTGGTGCTGCTTAAACGTACCCTTACTACTCTGATCCTTCCTACTATAGGCACAAGGCCTGAAATTTGTGGGGAGGGGGCCAGTTGATTAGATCAATCCTAGTTTGCAACTGGTACTTAATTTATTGACCCCCAAAAGGATGAAAGGCAAAGTTGACCTTGGCAGAATTTAAACTCAGAATGTAGCTGCAGCCAAAATATCGCTAAGCATTTTACCCAGCATGCTAATGATTCTGCCAGCTTGCCACCTTAATAATAATAATAATCTTTTCTACAATAGGCACCAGGCCTGAAGTTTGGGGGAAGGGGAGGCCAGTTGATTAGATCACCCTCAGTATGCAACTGGTACTTAATTTATCAACCCCAAGAAGATGAAAGACAAAGTCGACCTCGTTGGAATCTGAACTCAGGACAAAGCAGCAGACGAAATACAGCTAAGCATTTCACCCAGTTTGCTAACGATTCTGCCAGCTTGCTACCTTAATTACTACCATAATAATGGCTTCAAATTTTGGCACAAGGCCAGCAATTTTTGGGGGGTGGGTGGAGGGTTAAGTCAATTACATCAACCCCAATGTTCAACTGATACTTCTTTTATCAACCCCAAAGGGATGAAGCACAAAGTCGACCTCAGCAGAATTTGAACACAGAATGCAAGGATGGACAAAATGCCACTAAACATTTTACCTGGCATGCTAACAATTCAGCTAGCTCACCATCTTAATTACTACTAATGATTGCTAAAAGAAACCCACAAATCCATAAAACCTTTTTGATGATGAAGGGATAAGGTATAAGCAATCAAATTAATCTCAGTATATTATAAGTACTTTATTGTATTGAGCTTGGAAGGATGAAATGCAATGATGGCCCCAGAGGTATTTGGATTTTGAATGTGAATAGACATAATTAACCCTTAAACAACAGAAAAGAGTTGCATGAATATGTGTGCCAAACAGGAGAAAGAAAATATTTTTAAAATTTCTTTTTCTTAGGAGTAATTTTTATACTTATTTTCATTTTAAATAAGTACAAAAATTATAATAATTATTAAACTCATGAACAATAAAATTTACAATCTCATTATCAAAAAGTGCTTTAAACATTCACTTTCTTTTACTTCCAGTGCGAACATAAAATCATGAGATTCCGACATTGTTTTTGCTTAGGCACATTACACAAAGTAAGCGTGTGAGCATCAATCGTTGATGGCCATATCTATCTAAAATGTTTGAAGCATCTCTCAGTGATGCGTACTTCTCTCTAATGAAACATAAATTGATGATGTCTTCAGTTTATGAGATAAATGCCACAAATAACTTTGTGCACTCTTTCAATATTTCTACCACCCACTACCTTTTGTTCTACCAATTCTACCATCCATTAACTACCTTTTTGTTTCCTTACCAACTCTACCATCATTTTATCCCCCTTTTCTATCTAGTTTGCCATTTGCTATCCACACTAAAACAAGTAATTAAATCTCACTTAAATCACTCCATCATGGTTCAACAGACAGTCACACTCCTCCCGCTTCATCCACTGAACCTTTCAAAATCAATCGTGGTGCGATGGTTGAGGGATTAGTCTTGGCAGTGGATATGATTTGAACTGAGAACTCCAAGAGCCAGGACAAATACTATCAAGCACTCTATTTGATGTCCTAGCATCTCTGCCAAATTCTCCAGATAAAAAACTGTGGGAAGGACATATCAGAAAAAAATGCATTATTAGATGTACAATGTATTTGAAAGAAACAAATAGAAACAAGACTGTCATGGCTGGGATGCCTTTTAATCATAGGTGCCTTTGATCAGAACTGAGCTTGAATTAAATAAGAACAAGAATGGTTTCTAACACTGGAACAAGCAACCAGATTCATAGGGAAAGATTGAAGTTGGTCAATCATATCTCTACCTTGTACAAACATACACACACACACACTGCACGCACACACATACACAAACACGCAAGACCACAACACCACTCAGTGTATTACTGGTATACTTCACTAAAAACTGCTTACTGGGCTTCATTTAATGTGGAAGCATTATGTAGTGTTTCCTTCTGCTGTTGGACTTCTTCAAGAGATTGCTGCAGACTATTAACCCGAGAAATAAGCTCCTTTTCTCTCTGTTCGGCATCTCTGCATTTTTTCAATTCCAATTCCAATCTTAGGATCTTATCTTCAAGTGCTTTAATTTCTCTGTGAATGAGATAGCTTACTCCACAGTAATGACACACTGTTTCATTCACTTCCATCTTCTGAATGCTCTCTGGCAGTGGATGCTGGGGTGAGTACCTTTCCAAACGGTACTCCATTCTGTAAAAGATTAAACCAAAAAAAAGTTTTTAAAAATCATGTTTATCATAACATTTCTTTAAAATTTAGATATTTCTTTCAATGTCTAGTGTTTTACTTAAATGTTAAGCAAGTGAGATAGAGCTGGGGCGAGGTGGGGGTGAGATGGTATATTTGTAGTAGCAGCAGCAGCAGTTGTTGTTGTTTATAGATCAACTGAGTTTTGTATAATTACAACAACATTTTGTTTCTAACATAGCAGGATCTAAATTGAACAAAATCTGGTTGTTATTTCTAGCAGATCAAGCAACTATATAGAGTAGGGGTGTTAAACATATAGCTTTCACACTGGATCCTGCCTGTAGCCATGCTTAGTTCAGCTCCCAGCTCAATTTCATAAAAACAAAATTATCATTTTTTTAAAGAATAAAAAGTTTTGAATGGTACAACAATGCACTATAATACAAAAAATGGACTATATACCTGCTGTAATTTAGTTATCCATAGTCCAATATTTCGGAATTACAATTCCTTCTTCAGATATTCTTAGATGGAGTGTCTGCTATAAACTTATAACAGCAACTCCATCTAAGAATATCTGAAGAAGGAATTGTATTCCGAAATATCATCGGACTGTGGATGACTAAATTACAACAGGTATATAGTCCATTTTTTGTATTATAGTGCATTGTTGTACCATTCAAAACTTTTCATTCTTTACAAACAATACACAAGGCTTCAAGCGAACTACAATATTCTCCTATCATTTTTTTTATCTATTAACACTTGCCTCATTGCAAAGATGGAGATCTTGTTCTTGTTTGTTTCTGGACTACTTGGCTTTGTAGGTGAGAGTCTTTGCAGTGTTATGCAAGCTGTCCACTCTGATTGGTTGGAAAGCAAAGTTGACTTTGTCAGACTTTGAACTGAGAACACAGAGAATCAAGGGAAATACCATGAGACATTCAATTCAACAATGCCTCAGTCTTAAACTCTTTAGCATTTAAACCAGCTGCATCTGGCCCAACTATTCTACATGTTTTGTGTTCAAGCTTATCAGATCAGGCTTCTCACACTTCCTCTCACAATGTCATTCTAAAAGTAAGTAATCACATCATCAAAATCTCAAAGCTTGAGATAATGTCTGTTTAATTCAAAACAATGTGAATAAATAAGTATTAGATTTGACAGAATAATCTGAAATGCTAAAGGGTTAATAAGCTGGATTATGGAAATCAAAGTGTCCTGTCTTATAGACACAGCATAACACCAGTGACAAAAAACAAAGCACGACTGTGTTTCCTTATACATACAGATGATCTTAAATTTACAAGGATGAGAAATGAGATTTAGTGATTTTCATGCCTTTACCAAAAACATAAACAACAAAAACCTATAATGTATGGTGTCGATATAGCAGTTAGACTAGGTTTAAGACCTAACTCAGCTACAAACTAACTTCTTACTTTATGGCATTTACAACACTTGTTTCTAATCATAGACATTAGACTAGCAATTTTGAATGAATGGAGCTTAGTTGGTACCATGACCCAAAGAACTTGGCTGGTACTTTATTTTATCGACCCCAAAAGGATGAAAGACAAAGCTGATTTCAAACAGAATTTAAACAATGAATTTTCTGATGCTCTACCGATTCAGCTAGCTTAGCACCAACATCATTAAAACATCAAACATAGTGGTGTTGGTGGTATTAATATTGTTGTTGTTGTGTTGGTGTGTGGAGGTTGTTGGTGGTGGTGATGTTGACGGTAGCTGCAGTAGTTGTAATGGAAGTTAGGCTTTGTGTTATTGATAGTATTTGTGTTGTTGTTGTTGTTGGTGGTGGTGGTGGTGCTGTTGGTGATGTCGGTGGCATTGGTATCAGTGGATTCTTCATTAGGTTCAATGATGAGCCTTCACTTATTCAACCAATTGTATTCCTACTTGTGAAATTAAAAAAAGTGTGGATGGTTGAGTATTCCACTGACTTGGGCATCCTTAACGAAAATCTCAGGATGAATTAAAGTGACATAAGTACAATAAGTACCAAGGAAAAGAAGTGGGAGAGAGGGGTGGAAGGGGGAGTGAAGGAGGAGTGTGGAAGGGGGAAG
>NC_068996.1:37210614-37212077 GCF_001194135.2 Octopus bimaculoides | reverse complement strand
ACCAAATACTGCAAGATATTTTCCATTCGGCACTTCAACGATTTTGTCGAAAAGTAACAGATTGACGAAAAAAACGAAAAATACAATGGAGCACCTTACAATAATCTATATTCATCTATCTATATTTTCTGTAATCAAATCCTTTCAGAATCGATAAAATAGGTACCAGTAATACGCTGGTAGTAATATCGCTTGTACAACTTTGCTTATAAGAAAAAGTAAATAAAAAAAAAGCAGTACAAAAAAAAAAAAAGAAACAACCTCAATAAGATATTGACAACAACATCAACGTTAAGAACAATAGCTGTAACCATATTAACAATAGTAATAACATATCGAGTAATAATAATTATTATTTCATCTTTAATACTAACAACAACAACAACAATAATAATAATAATAATCATAATAATAATAATAATAATAAAGTAATATATGAAACAAAACTAATAATAACAAATAGAAAACGATTATTGATAATCGAAGCTGCGAATTACAGACCTGAAAACCAAGTATATGTACACATTAAATTGTAATTGTCAGCGATACATGACCGGTTTCATTGTCCCATAAAAGTTACACAGTGGAACAACACAGGACATCGATATTCGATTAATCAAGCTAAAGTGGATGGTGTTACTGGAGTTGTTGTTGCTGCTGCTGTTGTTGTTGTTGTTGTTACCGGCAAGGTGTTCATGTTGAAACCAATGACAACAAATAAAGCGCCATCTAGATTGCAGTTGTTACTATTACTCTATTGTAAAGTGGACGCAACTCTGTAACATAACGATTTTACTATAGTTACTCAAATTGACATAAAATAGTTCTCTTCAATCATTTTGACTTCTTGTCGATCTGAATATTAAATAAAAAAAAAATTAGGAGCGCACTTCATACGGACGCTTTAAAACAAATGTGGTTTAATGCTAGAAATTAGAGAAAGGATTTGAAATTATGGTTTTATTAATCACGCTTGTGTATAACAAATATGAATAACATGTTTATCAAGTTAGTTAAATATTGATTTCCAAGTTTAGCACAAGGCCAGCAATTTCGGGGGTGGGAGTAAGTCGACTACATTGACTTCATTTGCTCAACTGCTACTCATTTTTATTGATTCCGAAAGGATGAAAGGCAAAGTCGACCTTGGCGGAATTTGAACTCAGAACATAAAGACGGACGAAATACCACTAAGTATTTCGTCCAGTGTTCTATCGTTTCTGCCAGCTTGCTACCTTAAGATGGTTGAATATTAAGATAGATTTTCTAAAGTTTTAAATTATATTTTTTTAAATGTATGACCCACCAAGTTGCCCCCCCCCCAATGGCACCCCAGTACAAATCAATGACGATGCATGTCAGTCACCTCTTCCATTACACGGTATGATAGGGAGTTGATAGGGTATGAATAAATGAAAAGTCTATATCTCGTGTTGTGTTCCCAACTGAGGCATTTAACTATT
>NC_068996.1:37206791-37209041 GCF_001194135.2 Octopus bimaculoides | reverse complement strand
AGACGAACACTGAAAGAAGCCCCTTATATTAATATGACAAGCTGGCAGAATCATTAAAACACGAGACAAAATGCTTAGCAGCATTTCATCCATGTTCTGGGTTCAAATTCCACCGAGGTCGACTTTACGTTTCATTCTTTCGGGGTTCGATGAAATAAGTACCAGCCAAGTGCTGGGGTCAATTCAATCAACTTGACCCTTTCGACAAAACTACTGGCCTTGTGCCAAGATTTGAAACCAATATATATATATATATATATATATATATATACAAATTGGGACAAGAACACAAAACATCCACACAGTGATTGCTCCAATCTGGCCAGCCCCGAGGAAGAACTAAGCTAAGAGCATTAAGATTCCTTGGAAGAGAGCTGCGATTGTATACGAAAACAAGGATGGAAAAAAACGGAGAAATGTTACACAAATACAAATAACAGGACATAACAACAGATGTCTTTCGACTAAGGACATGTGAGTGTACATGTGTGTGTGTGTTTATTTCTGTTTGTCTTCAACACCACCTCTACCACCACTACTGCCACTTGACATGCAGCATTGGTTTATTTATATTCCTGTAACCTAGCAGTTCAGCAAAAGAGACCAATAGAATAAGTACCAGGTTTAATGAAAAAATAAGTCCTGGGGTTGATTTGTTCAATTAAAAATTCTTCAAGGTGGTGCCCCAGCATGGCCACAGTCTAATAACTGAAACAAGTAAAAGAATAGAAGGGTACTATTTCTTTTACTTTGTTTCAGTCATTAGACTGTAGCCATGCTGGGGCACCACCTTGAAGAATTTTTAGTCAAATGAATTGACCCCGCCACAGTTTATTTTTTTGTTAAACCTGATACTTATTGTATCAGTATCTTTCACCAAACCACTAAGTTATGGGGAAATATGCACACCAAGACTGGTTGTCAAGCAATGGTGGGGGTCAAACACATACACAAAGACACACACACAGATAGATATATACATACATACATATATACGACAGGCTTCTTTCAGTTTCCATCTACCAAATCCACTCACAAGGATTTGGTTAGACTGAGGCTATATTGGAAGGCACTTGTCTAAGATACCACGTTGTAGGACTGAACCACAGACCATGTGGTTGGAGAGCAAACTTCTTACCACATTATGTTTTAATATTTTTTATTGTCATTTTGCTGTTTTGTACATCTGTGCTACAGTTTGCCGGTGGCCAAAATATTGTTATAACAAGAATAGTTGGTTACACTAATAATCGTTAGAATGTTTATAGACTTAGAGGTGTAAGAAGTAGAATATCTGAATGTGTTGTCTTTGACAGTTGTACAGTCTACCAACGAGCTTAGTTCAAAATGATTTCTGTGCCAAGTTATTTACTTTTGTATTTGAAGAAACTAATGGCTGCAGCTCTAAGCTGAAACTATAAAAAAAAAAAAAAAGAACATTCTTACAAAGGCAGTGAGCTGGCTGGAACATTAGCATGCCGCACGAAATGCTTAGCGTTATTTTGTCTATAAAAGGAAGGTGTGGCTGGAGAAGAGATGTCTGTCAGAGTGTACGTTCCAAAAGAGATGGAAGCATGATGCACGAGTGTTGTGTGTGAAAGGAACCGTGTGAATAGATGGAAAAAAAGAACAAAAAAAGGTACCAGCGATAGATCGGGGCTTGGGGGGTCGGAGTGTGGTCTGATCATCGCTTCATTTGTATTGTCCCTGTATTGTTAATTTCATTCGATTTTTTATATATTTTATTTAATTTTAAAAGTCATATTTTATGTAAAATCATACCGATTTACTGAGCTCATCAGTTGTTCTGTCCATTTCTATGTTTAGCCCCTAATGGGCAATAAAGAAATTGGTATTTTGTCTGTCTTTACGTTCTGAGTTCAAATTCCGCCAAGGTCGACTTTGCCTTTCATTCTTTCAGGGTCAATAAATTAAGTACCAGTTGCATACTGAAATCAATCTAATTAACTGGTTCCCTCCCAATAAATTTTGGGCTTTGTGCCTAGAATAGAAAAGAATCATTAGTATGCTGGACGAAATGCTTAACGGTATTTCGCCTGTCGCTATGTTCTGAGTTCAAATTCTGCCAGGATCAACTTTACCTTTCATTCTTTTAAGGTCATTGAAATAAGTACCAATGAAACACTGGGGTTGATGTAATTGACTAGTCCTCTCCCGCAAATTTCAGGCCTTGTGCCTATTGGGGAAAGGATTATTAAACATTCTTACATTTTAGAATAAATTTAGCAG
>NC_068996.1:37199483-37206467 GCF_001194135.2 Octopus bimaculoides | reverse complement strand
TAAATAAATAATACACACACACATATATATTTATTTTATTTACTCTAAATTTTAGAGTGTGCTTCTTTTTATGATATATGATCCACTGCAGTGTCTCTTTACTGGCACGTTAGAAAATTATTCGAGTGAGGTCGTTGCCAGTGCCACTGGACTGGCTCCTGTGCAGGTGGCACTTAAAAAACACTGGCTGTCTTGCTGGTAGCATGTAAAAGCACCCACTACAGTCTCAGAGTGGTTGGCGTTAGAAAGGGCATCCAGCTGTAGAAATTCTGCCAAATCAGATTGGAGCCTGGTGCAGCCATTCGGTTCACCAGTCCTCAGTGAAATCGTCCAACTCATGCTAGCATGGAAAGCAGACATTAAACGATGATGATGATGATGGCTATATATCATCATTGCTATCATTTAATGTCCGTCTTCCATGCTGGTATGGGTTGGCTGGTTTGACAGGAGGTGGCCAGGTAGCAGACTGCACCAGACTTCTGTGTCTTTTTTGGCATGGTTTCTATGACTGGATGCCCTTCCTAAAACTAACTGCCCCACAGAGTGGATTGAGTGCTTGTTATGTGGCACCAGCACAGGCAAGGACAATTTGGGCGTGGTTTTTACAGTTGGATGTCCTTCCAAATGCCAACCACCACACAGTGTGGACAGGATTCTTTTTATGTGACGCTAGCGCTGGCAGGGTCACCAAGTAACTTGCAAGACAAGGACCCTTTGAGAGGGGAGGATGCATGGGAGGAGGTGATCTTGTGTCAGTTGAAAGGTTAGAGAGTGACAGAGAGACAAAGTGACAGAAACAGGTGACTTGCTGTAGAGGAGGTACATGGTTACCCAGCCAGGGAGGGAGAGGGAGAGAGAGACAAAGAGAGAGATAGGGAGAGAGAGTTAACAAGAATGAGGACAGAAACAGGTGTGCTGCTGTAAAGGAAATACATGGTTACCCAGCCAGAGGGAAGAGCAAAAGAAGGAGAGAGAGAAAGAGAGAGAGGGAGAGAGAAAGAGAGAGAGGGAGAAAGAAAGAGAGAGAGGGAGAGAGAAAGAGAGAGAGGGAGAGAGAAAGAGAGGGAAGACAGCAAGAGTGCAAGCGAGAACAGGAGGGAGATGGTGGCGACGTGCCAAGGTATGCTCACAAGGAACAGGGATCAGAACATAGATGTCATGGTTGAGTAATGGAAGAGAGAGATAAATGGTGGCAAAAGTGCCAGGGCGTACCCTTGAGGTTCAAGGTCATAATACAAGTGGCAGCTTATTGCCAAGAAAGGTATGAGTAAGGAGTGGGGGTGGGAAATGCAGTGACTGGTGAGACTCCTGGGTATATAGAGAGAGTGAGGATAGCAATGATACAGTGAGGACAGGCTGTGAGGACAGGATCGGGGAGTGGGAGATAATCATAGTGTATGAAGAGGAAATGTGAAGAAGAGAAGAGACGCGGTTTGGGAGAAGAGATGTAATTTGGTTTGTTGGGGTAGGGTGTGTGAAAGTTTTAAAGTTTTATCCTCATCATCATCATCATCATCATCATCATCATCATCATCACTATTTAATGTCTGTTTTCCATGCTGGCATGGGTTGGACGGTTTGACTGAAAACTAGTAGGCTGGGAAGCTGCACCAAGTTCCAATTGGATTTAACATGATTTCTACAGCTGGATACCCTTTGTAACACTAACCATTGTAATGGGTGCTTTATATGTGCCACTGGCACAGGTGCCAGTTACATAACACCAGCATGGCCCATGATTACAATATCACTTGGCTTGACAGGTCTTCTCAAGCACACTATACCCCTAAGGCCTCGGTCACTTGTCACTGTCTCCACAAGGTCCAACATTTGAAAGGTGCTTTTTCTGTGCCACCAACACAGGTGCCAGTTATGTGACACTGGCATCAGCCATGACTATGATTTCACTTAGCTTGACAGATCTTCCCAAGCATGACATATCAGCAAAGGTCTCGGTCACTTGTCATTGCCCTTATGAGGCCCAACATTTAAAGATCATGCTTCACCACTTCATCTCATGTCTTCCTGGGTTTCATCATTATCATTTAAATGTCCATGTTTCCATGCTCACTTGGGTCAGACAGAATTTATCAAAGCAAATTTTCTATGGTCAGATGCCCTTCCTGATGCTAACCCTTGCTTGTCTCTTAGCAAGCTAATATTTCCCCAATGCCAGACATGTTCTTGCTGAATATTGGGACAATCATTTACAAACTCTCATGTGATGTCAAGACAAGTAGACACACACACACACACACACACACACACACACACACACACATACAAACAAACATTCATATATATATATATATATATATATATATATATATATATGGTGCATATAGGGGGTTGTATTCCAAGCTGTGTCTTTGTGAAGCACATCTGCATATTATAGTATTTATTTTTTAATCATTAGCTGAAGAATTATTATAAGATTTAACACGTTTTTTTTCTACGTATATACCTTTGTAATTCCTATACTGTAAAGAAACACAAGGGACGTGGAATTAAAAATATACCAAAATTTTCCAGTCTTCTATTTTCACATATATGTATATATCATCATGTTCCGTTTTAATCCTGGCATGGGATGGATGGCTTGGCAGGAACTGGCAATGCTGAGGGCCACACCAGGTTCCATAGTCTATTTTGGCCTGTTTGGGCTGGATGCCCTTCCTAATGCCATCCACTTTACAGAGTGTGCTGGGTGCTTTTTATGTGGCACCAGCACCAGTGCTTTCTATATCGCACCTCACTAGTCCATTTTTACATGGCACTAACACCAGTGCTTTTTACGTGGCACTCTGGTTTTAAGATATCAGTTCTGTTTCGGTGAGTGGATCTTCTTCAGTACTGCAATGTGCCACATATCGTGGTCCTCTGACATCTCCTTTGTTAGACTCAGCGTTTTCAGATTGACCTTTAGTACTTTATCCCGTGTCTTCCTGCTTCTACAACATCCCTCCACATTTAAATAATCAGCACTCTTTCTTTTTGCAACTGTTTTCATCCATCTGCATCACATGACCAAACTAGCACAGTCTCTTGCACACTGCATATAACTCCTCTTTTGCTTAACTTTTTTCTCAATACACTTGTACTCTGTTACACGTGTACACTGACATTGCACATCCAATGGAGCATACTAACTTCATTCCCCTCCAGTCTTCACATATCCTCTGCATTCAGGGCCCACATTTCTCTATCGTGTGCAAGAAAAAGTGTCAGTCTCTCATTGTAGAAGAAACATGTTGAAGAAGTAGAAGACATGGGGTGAGATGGTGAAATGTTACCTTTAGATGTTGAGTCTCACAGAGGTGATGACAAGTGATTGAATCTTCAGGTAAATTACTATGCTTGAGAAGACATGTCAAGCTAAGTGAAATGTGGTCATAGCCAGTGCTGGTGATGCATGAAAGACACCTGTGCCAGTGACACGTAAAAGGCACCTGTGCTGATGACATGAAAAAAGTAGCCAGTACACTCTATGGAGTGGTTGGCATTAAGGACATCTGGCCATATAAACCAAACCAAAACAAACTGGAGCCTGGTGCAGCTCTCTGGCTTACTACCTCCAGTCAAACTGTCAAACCCATGCCAGCATGGAAAACAGGCATTAAATAATGATGATGATGATGATAGGCTTCTTTCAGTTTCCATCTACCAAATCCACTCATGAGGCTTTTGTCAGCCCATGGCCATAGTAGAAGACACTTGCTTAATGTGCCATGCAGTAAGACTGAACCCAGATCCATGTGGTTAGGAAGCAAACTTCTTACCGCACAGCTAATCATGCCTGAGGTATGTATGCATTTTTTATCTATTTATTTATAGTTGGCCAAGAAGTTTTCTTGTGGCAAAACAAACACAGTCACTTATACATTAGGTGATAGAGCAGGTATATTATTATTTACATAATATTATAGTCTCATGATAGCCAACTAAAGTTGTTACTGAACAGTTTCATTCCACATATGGAAAGGCAAATTTAGCAATCATCAGACATGGCTGAATGGAATAGTATGACTTGGGCTTTTTCCAACTGGAAGCCTGAAAACACAACTTCCAGTTTATAGGTCTTGAAGTTGTAAAAAGCTGGAACAAAATTCATGGATGACAGAATACAGCCAAAGGTAATAGACAAACAGAATAAAAATAACAAGACTAATCCACGCCAGCAAGGAAAATGAACTTTAAATGATGATGATGGGCTTCTTTCAGTTTCCATCTACCAAATCTACTCATGAGGCTTTTGTCTGCCCAAGGCTATAGTAGAAAACACTTGCTTAATGTGCCATTCAGTTGGACTGAACCCAGAACCATGTGGTTAGGAAGCAAATTTCCTACCACACAGCCAACCATACCTGAGGCATGTGTGTGTGTGTGTGTGTGTGTGTGTGTGTGTGTGTGTGTGTGTGTGTGTGTGTGTGTGATAGACTAATAGAATAAAGATAACAAGACTAGCTCCTATGTCCATCAAGATGGATCCTTTTGGTTTAGTCACATTTAACCTGTGACTTGTGTGCTACCATTCAGGTGGCAAAAGGCCCCACCCCAGTTTTATGTGATATTTGATTGTCGGGTGAAAATGGAGTAAAGATGAAGTTAGAGATAGAGACATGGGGGATAGGTAAGGTACCAGGATGGGAGGGTGATAAAGAGGATTTTATTTTTCAAAACCATGAGTAGTTGTGTATATGTGTGTATTTGTATAAATGTGTATATATAAGAGCTGAGTGTGGAGGAGAAAATATTTACTTCTCATTTGTAGTGAGGAAAGCAGCAATGGGGGAAGGGCCAATTTATACATAGAGTGTACCAATCTTGCTGGTTAAAATATATTTGCATACATGAGAGCAGCAGGAATAAACTTCATTTTTAAAGTTCAGGTGCCTCTCTCTGCATGGAAGAACACCTAAACTTCAATATGATTCTTAAACATGACTCTTGTTTTCTCTGTTAAACAGAATCTGCATCCCCTACTCCTTTTGAGTCAGGATCTGCATTTTCCTAGCAGTTTCCTCTAATGTTATATTGTGCAGCATTTTCTTTCAATACTTATGTTTTGTCAATGTTGTAACGTTACATCTCTGCTGGGTATTAAATGAAGATTTGTGGTTTTTAACCTGGTTTTGAAGGGGCTTTATATTGTGCTAACATATTTCTGTAGATTTATTGTTCCACTGGGATCCTTCAAGATTATCTCTGCCTCACATACAATCTTTGACTGTTTGAAAAATCCTTAAGCTTAAACACTCACCTTTCCCATATTGGTTTACATCTCTGAGTCTTTCTAGCTCTAATTCTGAAGTTAACGAACTGCTTAGTAACCTATGTTAGGTTGTACCTTTTTGACTCAGGAAAGACTTCACATTCACAAGCATCTGCCTATCCACCTAACTTTTTTTTTCTGGTGGGAATGTTGTCAATCTGGCTTGTATCTCCACCAGATTGATTGATGATTAGGTACCCGGTTGCTTTGCTATAGTTAGTGTTGCGGATCAACAAATCATTTGCTTTACAAAGCTCTAGCTGTTTTGTTTCCTCCTAATTTCTAGAACCAAAGCCATAAATGTCTATGAGTACCTTGTAATCCATTGGAGTACTACCCAGCATTTCTGCTGAAGTTCCTAGCTACAATAAGTCCAATGTCAAGGAAAAAGGACCTAATAAACTTGGTCCTTCTGATCAGCCCAGTATATTTATAAAAAAAGGTAAGGGGTAAAGACCCCCTTCAGTCATGAATGCCCATGGGTCTGCACCTAGAAAGTTCCCCTCCAAGGCACAAGTTCAGGCAAGGTTGTGTTATGAAGGTGTCAAGCTGGCAGAATCATGAGCATGCTGGGCGAAATGCTTAGCAGTATTTCGTCTGCCGTTACGTTCTGAGTTCAAATTCCACCAAGGTTGACTTTGCCTTTCATCCTTTCAGGGTCGATTAAATAAGTACTAGTTGTGCACTGGGGTCGATGTAATCGACTTAATCCCTTTATCTGTCCTTGTTTGTCTCCTCTATGTTTAGCACCTTGTGGGCAATAAAGAAATAAAAAGGTTGTGGAAGACCAGCAGTCACCCATGCATACCAGCCTCCCCTCTCCATGCCATTGTATGTATATAGGGAAAGGGTAAAGACCCCTTTTGATTATAAATGACCATGGGTTTGCACCTAGAATGTTCCCCTCTGAGGCAAAGTCTGGGCAAGGTTGTTTATGGAAGACCAGCAGTCACCTATGCATACCAGCCTCCCCTCTCCATTCCACTGATGTTATCCAAGGGAAAGGGGCACCAGTGATGTCACAAGTCATTTCTACTGCTGAAATGTGAAATAAAGTGTATTGCTCAAGAACACAACAAACAGCCCAGTCTGGGAATTGAACTCACTACCTCATGATTGTGAGCCCAGTGCTCTAACCAGTGAGCCATGTACCTTTATATATGTATAAATACATATCATGATTACATTATCCAAGACTAGTTTATGCTTAACAATCGTATCACACAGCCTGAAAACTGCTATCACTTTATCAACCCATTTCTCTGCCAAAAGTATACCCATACAATACAATCAATCACTACTGCCCACCCAGGTGAATTTGTATCTACTTTCCCATGAGTGGTAGGGATGAGGTTCCTCTCCATTGTGCCTTTTTATATATGTATGCATGTGTGTGTATGTATGTTATCAATCAGTTTCATTTCTGTATTTCTTGTCCATAGAGAAAGAGCCGGACTCTAACATAGATTCAAGGCTCCATCATTGGAACTTTTATCAACATCATCTAGGTATTTGTGCATATGTGTGTGTGTGCAGTATTTGGTGTTAGTGTATGCGCAGATTTGTATGTTTGTTTTATGGATGCGTTTTTATGTATATATTTTCATGTCTAGATGCATGCATATGTATTTATGTGTTAAATTTTTGGAAAGTTTTACATATCTTTACAGTTCCATTGATGGCTTGAATCTGTAGTCTTCTAATCAGCC
>NC_068996.1:37198278-37198951 GCF_001194135.2 Octopus bimaculoides | reverse complement strand
ACGTATCCATGCATGGTCTTCTGCTGGAATGCATTCATCCTCTCCTCTGATGTCATGTTACGGTAGAGTCTTGCAATTTCTTTGGGTAAGAGTTCAGGGTTGTCGAATAAGGAATGCTTGTCAAGTAGTTGCCTTCCCAATCTCATGAGGTATGTATGTATGTATGTATGTATGTATGTATGTATGTATGTGTATATGTATGTGTGTATATGTGTGTATGTGTGAGTGGGGGGTTGTGTGTATGTATGTATGTGTGTGTATGTGTGCTTATTTGCATGTACTCTTGTCTTGATATCAAATTTTAGGCCCAATGCTTATAGTAGAAAGAATCATCATCATCATCATCATCATCATTATTATTATTATTATTGCTCAGTAGTTTTATTTTTATAACATGCTTTCACTTCACTACTGAGCGCAGCTCTGTGTGCCTTGGGTATGTGCTGTGGTTTGCTGTGATGCTCTTATGGTTACTGTATTGAAAGTGTTTTGCGTAGGATGTGTGCAGTGCCCAGTAGTGCAATTTTCTGTATGTTATATATATTTGTAAGTCCTGGTGTTTTTGTTATGTATTTGTCTGAATATTATTATACCTAAGGCACCTACTATGATATGAATTGTTTCTGTTTTTAGATTCCACATTCGAGTTACCTCTATTTCCAGGTCTTTGTAT
>NC_068996.1:37195244-37197198 GCF_001194135.2 Octopus bimaculoides | reverse complement strand
CAGTTAAGGATATTGTAGCTGTAGCTTATAACTGGGACAGCTAAAGTGTTGATACCCATTATCTTGTTTTTAGCATTGAGCTCTGTTTTTAGTATTGATCTAACTCGTCTATAGTACTCTTTCTTTATTTTTTCTTTCATTTGTGTATGTTGTATCCTATCTAGTTCATTGACTCCTAAATATTTGTATGTTATTATTATTATTACTATTATTATTATTATTATTATTATTATTATTATTATTGAGTGAGAGAGCAGTACATGCCCTCAAAATGACACTGGGGTAAAATATACGAAGTCCAGTATACCCATCGTGATTACCCGTCTGATAAGGGTACATCAGGTACATGCATCACAACCATATGTGCACAACATGGTGATCTCATATCAAGGTAAACAGTGCATGACTTTGCAGGCAGGGCTCCGTTAGAATTTCCTTCAAGTTGAGTAGCCCATCCTGCTCAAAAAGTCCCTGAATAATGTTTGTTTAAGGATGATGAATGAAACACCGATGCTTCCAAAAGTGAATTTTCCAAACCACAAAGAATTCCTCTCAACATATGGCTATGATGCTCCCCCACTACTCCTGCTTGTGATCAGAGATGCACATATCGTTAGCCACCAAAGGACATGCTCAACTGGTTAAGGTCAAACAACTGACAAGCAAATCTGTGGTATTAAGCAGAATATTTGCTGTAGCCCATTTTTTATACCAAGACATAACAATGTACATGATAACACTTCCAATCAGTTAAGATCAGAAGCCATGAGAACCACTGCCTGGTACTGCATCAGGGCATTTATAATAATAATAATAATAATTATTATTATTATTATTATTCAGTAGTCTTATTTTTATCTTTGATAGTTTCTGCTGCACCATCTGAGATGTGTGTGGTCTGCATTCTTATTTTTGTGGGGTAGATTAAAGGAGTATAGTCTCCTCCTGTTGGTGGGGAACTGACCAGTTTGTCATGTTATAGGATTTACTTTCTCGTTTCTTGCTATATTAGTGAGCATTTTGTTGTGTGTGTTGTGCATAATTCAAGTTCTGTTATTTTGTTTGGCTATCATCATCGTCATCGTTTAACGTCTGATTTCCATGCTAGCATGGGTTGGATGATTTGACTGAGGACTGGTGAAACCAGAAGGCTACACCAGGCACCAATCTGATTTGCGTTAGTTGTCTTGTTTTAGATTATTAGATGCTTGTTGAATGGAGTGGGGCAGTGTTTAGTGTTGTGAGCACTGGTATGGCTTAAACGTTTCAATATTTTTTAAATCATATTTAATTATCCTGTTACTGGTGGTACCATTTTCACCTTCATGCCCTGCATCCTGCATACTTCAGTTTCAAGATCCTTGTATTTTGGCAGTTTCTTCATCCTCTTTCAAGCAATGTATTTATCAGAAGGGATTGTAATGTTTATCTGAGGACATGTTTTTGTTTTTCAATCTTTTATTATTTTTGTTTTTATGTTTTGAGTTCAAATTCTGTTGAGATTGACTTTGCCTTTCACCCTTTTGGGGATGATAAAACAAGTACCAGTAGAGTACTCTGGTCAGTGTAATCGACTAACCCCTCCCCCAAAATTTCAGGCCTTGTACCGAGAGTATAAAGGATTATTAATAAAAGAAAAGTTTCTGAATGATGTTGGGTCACTAGGGAGAAGTTTCTCCCAAAAACTTTATCGAAATTTAGTGGAAACACCCACACGGAAACATAGGGGAGCCACCCCACCAGAAAACAGTAAGTAGAGCTTTTTCTCCTCTAATACTTTCCTTTTTTTTAAAAAAAAAAACATGGTAATTATCAGAATTGGAAGTATAAATGTGAGAGGCCTTGGGTCACCTTGGAAACAAGGTCACCTGTTGAACGACCTGAGGTCTTACAGTGTAGATGTAGCAGCCATTAGCGAAACCAGGCTCTCCGACCTGCAGGAACTCGCAGCCCT
>NC_068996.1:37193931-37194570 GCF_001194135.2 Octopus bimaculoides | reverse complement strand
GGGATTTAGTTAACAAACTAAACGAGGCTCTTAGGACAGGCATCGCAACCGACGTGTTAGCAGCGAAGTTGGTCCTCGATCAATACTTTGATGCCAAGCATGAAGGCTGCATTGTCAGAGCTAAAGCACTTTCGGTAAGCGGGGAGGGGACTAAGGCCGCTCGATGGGCCCATGTGGCTGAGGCGAAGCGTGGCAACAGAGCGACCATTCGGTCTTTGGTGGACCAGAACGACTGCGAGATTTCGGAACTGAAGCAGATGTGTGCAGCCTTTCAGCAGCACTTTGCTCGATTGTTCAGGACGAACAGTAGGACGGACAATGGGACAGACTTCGGTGTGTACCTAGATGGCCTGCCGCAACTCTCAACCAGCGAAGCCGAGTGCTGCGAATGACCCATATCTGCCTGGGAAGTACAGGAAGCGATGAAAAGCTGCACGAGAGGCAGATCACCGGGTTTGGATAGTCTGCCTTACGAGCTTTATACGTCAATGCCAGACTTGTTTGCGGGCATCTTGGCAAACATCTACTGCAACTGGCAACAAAACGGGAGAATTCCTGCCTTTGTTTGTCGAGGAGTGGTGGCTTTGCTAAGAAAGGACCCAAACAAGGGGGACATTGTATTGCTGACCTGTGGGTTTA
>NC_068996.1:37189389-37193331 GCF_001194135.2 Octopus bimaculoides | reverse complement strand
GTGACTGTTGGAAGAATGGCCAGTATAAACGGACCAATTCTGAGAACACACCTGTAGGAAAAAAAGGTAATGTAAAAGGAGAAAGGGCTCTATACCCCTTTCTTATTTTTTCTGACCAGGCTGCCGTGGTTTTATGGGTATTTCCACGTGTAACCTTTTCTTTTTCGAAGCGCCTCCCCCTTTTGGGAGTTTTATTTATTTATTTATCTATTTATTTGATATATCTTTCTCCGTTTTCTTCCTCTGTTTAAACGAACGTTTCTACCTTTTCGGACAAAACCTTTTGTAACCTTCGTCCTGTCTTTGTCCTTACATGTTTTTAATTGATATTAGCCCTTGTGGCCAATAAAACGAATTAATTATTATTATTATTAATATTTATTATTATTATTGTTGTTGTTGTTGTTGTTGTTGTTGTTGTTGTTGTTCATCATCATCATCATCATCGTCATTTAACGTCTGCTTTCCATGCTAGCATGGGTTGGAGGCAATGACTAGTGACTGAGACTTTTGGCGATATGCCATGCTTGAGAAGATCTGTCAAGCTAAATGAAATCATGGCTGATGCTGGTGGCATGTAAAAAGCACCTTTCAAGCATTGGGCCTCAAGGAGGTAATGTGACCAATACTGGTGTCACGTAGCTAGCACCTATGTCAGTGGCATGTAAAAAGCACCTTTCAAGTGTTGGGCCTCACAGAGGCAATGACAAATGACTGAGACCTTCAGCAATATGCCGTGCTTGTGTAGAAGACCCATCAAGCCAAGTGCAATTGTACTCATGACAGATTCTTGTGTCGCACAACTGACACCCATGCCAGTGGCACATAAAAGCAGTGACCAGTAATAAATTCACAGGAAAAAAGTCATAATTAATTTATGGGATCCAGACAAAACCCCCCCATAGGACAAAACTCACTTGGATAAAACCCTTGTGACTTTTTTTCCTGTGACTTTTTTTCAGTGATTTTTTTTTCCCTGTGATTTTTTTACCTGTGACTTTTTTTTTTTTTACCTGGATTCCATAAAAGCACCCACTACACTCGCGGAGTGGTTGGCATTAGGAAGGACATCCAGCTGTAGAAACCATACCAAATCAGACTGGAATCTGGTGTAGCCCCTCAGCTTTCCAGCTCTGGTCAAACTATCCAACTCATACCAGTATGGACAACAAGCATTAAATGCCCTGTACTAAAATTTCAAGCCTTTATCATCATCATCATCATCATCATCATCATCATCATCATCATCATCATCATCATCATTCTATATTCTAATGCAAATAATTAGTTTGGCTGTTTTTTTTTGTTTTTTTTTTATAAAAGTCAGTGTTTTGTTCAGAGCAGTTTTTTCTGAGGTAGTTTTGTGCTATGGGGGTTTTGTCCAGGTCCCATAAATCAATGGTGACTTTTTCCTATCCCAAACTGTGACTTTCTTACTGTGACATTTTTTTTCTGTGACTTTATTACCATCACCAATTTTTCTACATTAACATTGTTGTTAATGCAATTAACCTCAGGTAAATGAACCACTTCTTTATATTTTATTTCATATACGATGCTAATCTTGTTTTCCACGTAGTTTAATTTATAACTATATCATGAAATTTAATTTCTTAGAATTATTTATTTTATTTATTCTATTTATCAATTCATTGACTGATTGAAGCAAAAACGGAAGGGAGATAATTATAAATAAGGGAGGTAATTATAAATAGGTCGTCGTAACCTATTAAATCAAATTATTTACAGATTTACTGTGGGGGAATTGAAATGAAATTACAGGAGAAAAGTTTTCGTTTGGAAAAAAATTCACATTCGATTTAAATACCCTAATTAATAGCCGAAATAATCAAGTAAAGCAAATTACATTTTAAATCACTCATTACCACTTATAATAGTTACATCCTATATGATTTACTCCTAATTTCTTTTTGTTTTTCGTTTTTTTAAATGGGAAAATATTTAATTTTACGTAATTGATACAACGCACTTAATTACATAATATTCCACACTGAAATACAAATCTAAAATGGAATAAAACACAATCATGAACAGAAAAAGAGAAGAAAAAAGAAAAAAGAAAAACGTCAATTCAACACTTAAGTGCTTTGATCAGTTGCACCTCCGAAACTGAGATTCACCATTGCCCATGCATCCATCCATGTTCCAGATTCACTGTTTTCATTTTTGTCCTCATCACTACTGTCTGTCACTCTCGTTTCCCACTCCCACAAACTTTCCTATCTGTCCACCCAGTCATCCACATTTCTCTGCCCCTATCCTTTCTCTGTTCAGAGAACACCACCCATTCTTCTTTTCCTGTTGGTGCATCCATGCATCTCTTCTACATCAAGTCACCTGTTCCTATCTTGCCTCCCTTTTTTAACCTCTCTACACATGATACAATGCTACCTTCCAACTCAGTCAAGGAGTCATGTCTTGTGAGTCACTTGGTGATACTTGCTATCACTGGTGCCACAAAAAAAGCCACCCATTACACTCTGTAAGGTAGTTGGTTATGTTATAAACCCAAACTCGAATATCAAAGTTTAAAAGGTTTTAATCGACGAAAAATACAGCAATCTACAATACAAACAAAGATTGCTAAATTATAATCAAAACCAAACTTCAATGCAATAACAGTTTTATGCAGTGAGTTGCTACAGTCTTGACTAACTAAAACCAACACTGAACACATTGTGCCACAAACATAACAGAACTCTATGCAGTCATACTGCAGGCATATAACAGCAATCAAGACAATCAAAATCACATGATCAAAACTAAAATCACAACAGGTTAGAAACCTTGTGGAAACAAATGCTGAAGACCAATGCCGCCCTTAGGTTAGTTGGAACCTCTTAAATGTCCAGCCCATGCTAACATGGAATATGGATGCTAAATGATGACGATGACAATGACAATTACAATGATGTAACTTCAATACAATGATAACAATTCTCCTTACCATTCCCTGTCTCTCACTTTCCCATACACTTTTGCAACCTTCATCCATCCCCAATCCTGGTTCTGCTACCAATTATTTCTATTCACCTCATATCTTAAGTGTCCATACAGACTACCCAACCTTTCTTTATAAAATGTGAGTTACAATGTAGTTCCTGTATAGCAAATAAAAATTGTCCTGCATGGACCCTTTTTTCTCATACTTTAATCTTTCATCTTGTACTTGTTTCAATCGTTAGACTGCAACCATGCTGGGACACCGCCTTGAAAAATTTTTAGTGAAATGAATCAACCTCAGTATTTATTTTTTAAGCCCGGTACTAATTCTATCAGTCTGTTTTGCTGAACCACTAAGTTATGGGGATACAAACACACCAGCATTAGTGGAGGTGGGATGAAAAATGCAGACAGGAAGACACATACATACACACACACATACATACATACATACATGCATACATACATACATACATACATACATACACATATATATATATATATATAAAATTAAAAATTAGCACTAAGCTTAAGGATGCACAAGGCATCAACCTGTTTAGAAATAGGAGTCAAAATCCCAAATCTACCACTGAAATCACTGAAATATGACAGAGACAATTGTAAGCAAGCAAACGGTTAAAGAATTGAACAATGAAAAACATATCAATAAAGATTTTGTCGTTCAGATATTCATGTATCATGGTTTTGGGTTCTGGCCCTTGGGCCTCAACCTCCATCAGCATGAATCACTGATGAAAAATTCTAAATCCGTTATGTTGAACATTCACATATGGCTGTGTGGTAAGTAGCTTGCTTACCAACCACATGGTTCCGGGTTCAGTCCCACTGCATGGCACCTTGGGCAAGTGTCTTCTACTATAGCCTCGGACCGACCAAAGCCTTGTGAGTGGATTTGGTAGACGGAAACTGAAAGAAGCCCGTTGTATATATGTATGTATATATATATATATATATGTG
>NC_068996.1:37184329-37189322 GCF_001194135.2 Octopus bimaculoides | reverse complement strand
GTTTATGTTCCCATAACTTAGCGGTTCGGCAAAAAGAGACCGATAGAATAAGTACCAGGCTTCCAAAGAATAAGTCCTGGGGTCGATTTTCTCGACTAAAGGCGGTGCTCCAGCATGGCCGCAGTCAAATGACTGAAACAAGTAAAATAGTAATAAAATAGTATATATATATATATATATATATATACAAAGTTAGTTTCCAGCTACCAAATCTACTCACAAGGCTTTGATTGGCCCAAGACAATAGTGGAAGAAACTTGCCTAAAGTGCCATATAGTAGGACTGAATCCGGAACTATGTGGTTGGGAAGCAAATTCCTTACCACACAGCCATGCCTGTACAGAAAAAACTTTTTCTGCATGTCTTTTCCTTCTTTTCTCATACTTTTCTCATACTTCAGCTCCAGGCAGGTCAATCTTTGCTACCGACAAAAAGCCACAAAGCATTTGTCTGGTATGCTGCTACCCTTCACTTCAGAAATGGTCTACCCACCTGATTGGCATAAAGTCATTCTCAGACATAATTCAAACTCTGGTCCACAGGTGTACTGTCTCCTCTCACTGCTTTTTCTACTGATACTCTAATGGATTTCATTCCTGGGAGCTGGTTTATGCCACCTCCAATCAGACTTCCTCAATCCATTCATCTATCTTCCTTCCATGATACTTGTGTCTGATCCCACCCACCAGGCCCTGCACTAATCTCTATGCCCAATTCTTCCTTCTAAAAACACCAGTTTTCTACAATTCCCTCCCTGATCATATCTTTCCTTATATGTAACTCCCAGTTTTGTCTGTGAGGTTTTGGCATTCTGAAATCAGCTTTCACCACTTCTGCCATCTTTTCTTTGGTCTTCTTTTTCCATTCCGATATCCTGGTCCTTCTTTGCTCAAATAGTATCATCCATGCACATCACATGTTCATACCTTCACAATATCCCCTCTACCACACTACAATTGATTCCTATTATACCTTGTTTATTTCAAGGACATATGTGTCATCACATTATTCATGCATTCTATCATTACATATCCAGTGCAGCATGCTTCATTTCTCTCCAACCTCTGCCCATCTTCTACATTCAATGCCATATCTCACTACTTTATTTGCAGTCAGTCATCACAACTATGACTATTCATGGCTTTGGCATGACTTGATAAGCTTTCTCCATTTTGGTTGCTTTCTCACTTGGTTTTGCCATTTATAACAATCAATTCCTTTCCACTTCCTCTTCTTTTTCATAATATCATTGAATTTCAGTCTAGGTCTTCCTTGGTTTCTGTTCCCCTTGCATAGTTGTGAGTAAAGGATTTGTCTGAGGAGTCTGTTGTTGTCCATTCTGTGTACGTGATCCAACGAACATAAATTTCTATCAACTACTAAGCAGTATATTTCATACACTAGCAACATAGAATCTACTCTTGTACTTGAAGAGAGAAATCTTCTGTTGTCAGCAGAGGTAACAACTCCTTGAACTTTTCCTACCCTCTCTTTATTCTGGCTTTGATACTTTCAGAGCACCCTCCTTAACTGCTAATACGTTGCCCAGGTAACAAAAGCAGAACCTGTAAGCAGCTCAACCAATACATTGGTCCAGTGCTTGGAAAACCAAAGATATACCAGTGATTGTCTACTGTACTCCTCCCTAAAATAAAGAAAAAATCACCACCCTTTAACTTTGAAGTTTTGAACTATGAAATGATCTTTCAATGTAGTTTTGTTCTGCCCTTTCAAATCTCTCTTAAGGTTCCTCAACAGAAGCTCTCAACCATTTCTATAGCTTCTTCCAAACATAGTAAAGAAGTTATTTTAATCATGTTCTGACTGCTTATTCCTCCTGTACATCTACCACCTACAAGTATTTATTTACAGTTAGCCTGTCTGTGTTCCAGTAAAGATTTATATAGGACTTTCTACCTACTCCTCTTCTGTATATCAAGCATTGTCATTTCCCCGATGGCTGCAGAGTCTTTCTTTCCGACTCACATAACTCTTTTGAGACACAAAGTGTTTTGGTATGTGTAGTTTCTGTTGAGATTGAAAATGATGCAAAATTATTTATATTATGAAAACTTATAAGCAGTACAATATATCTACCACAATAAGAAAACCTAAAACAATACATTACATGTAAATAAATAAAATAATAAGCATAAACGTTTCTGTGAAAAAAACAAACAAAAAATTGTTGTGGCGTCTAATAGCAGACGCCATTTCCGGAGAGTTTATCCACGCATGCGCAGGGACTAGTTCCGGAGGGAATACAGGAAGAGTCTCATGCTCATGCGTAGTCATCCATATCCAAGCGTTCGCGCGGATTTCGCTCTCTTTGCTCGCTGGCCTTCGAAGAGCCTAGACGTCGCAGCAGCCGCTCTCCGACAACCCAACACTGGAGCTACACAGATAACCACGCAACTTCATTGACGGCGTCTCAGTAACCAAAGGGCGAAGTGCTGCCGGATTCCCTCCTAGTGTGAGCAGAATTCTATTGTAATAAATATTGTTGTGTTGATAGTTTAGAGCCTGCGTTCCGTTGTCTTCTTCAAGAAATTTAATGTACGGGAGCGTATTGAAAGATGATCTCTGATTGGGTTATTACACTTCAATATGAACCATTCACAACATTTGTTTCATCAGGCTGATGGTTCGACCTCAAAGTCTTTTTAGCTTTCAGCTTGGGTGTCCCATGAGGGTTAAAGCAAAGTCTTTACTAAGTTCATTTTGAGGCCTCCCAATTCTAGATTTTGCTGCTGTGTCTGTCTGGAATTTCTTTTACAAGTATTTCACAGATTCTTCTTTAAATACTACTTCATTGACATATTGGAGCCCCAATGGACAGTTGGCCTTAAATTCTTCTGGTATTGCTTGGAGAACTACAATAAGGCAGGGCTGAGATTTGAACCTTGAAGAAAGCATGCTAAATTCCTCACTGAACTCATTATCAACTCTTTGCTGACTGCATCCCTGAATGTAGCTTGAATGTATTCTTTATTTTTTGAAGCTAGAAGGAAATATGGTCGGTATTTCTAATATGTAGAGTGACAACTGTATGGCGGATCCTATATTGTGGGCTCTGATGTGTCAGGTGTGTTGTGAGACATTCAGGGTAAAGGGTAAAGAGCCCCTTCGGTCATGAACGACCATGTTATTGCAGCTAGAAAGTTCCCCTTCAAGGCACAAGTCTGAGTAAGGTTGTTTATGAAAGACCAGCAGTAACTCATGCATATCAGTCTCCCAATGTTATCCTAGGGAAAGGTAAAGGCTGATACAGCTTGGCACCAGTGATGTCACAACCCATTTCTGCCACTGATTGAACTGAAACAACATGAAATAAAGTGTCTTGCTCAAGAACACAATACACAACCCAGTGCAGGAATCAAACTCATTACCTCATGGTTGTGAGCCTAACATTCTAACCACTGAGCCATGCACCTTTACATATTTTGTGGAATGATATATAGGTCACCCGCAGCACTATTCTTAGGTCAGAGGTGAAGTATATTTGTTACTAAAATCTGTCATAGAAAAGATGGTGCACCAATGAATTACTGTATATTCAGAGTCAGGTTTTGTTGTTGTTGTTTTGATCAAACAGAATAATAACAACAGGAAATCCAGTTGTGGCAATCCTGTCTCTTACACAAATTCAAAGACAACATTATCTAATGTGTTCTTTTGATTTATTAAAATGGTAGAGTAATATTTGACAGAGATTTTGCTGCTATTTCTTGCAGCTTGAATGACTGACTCAGTCACTCAGGACAAGGGTCAAGGTGTGTTGCTTTGATTAAACAAACAGGTGATATTCTAGGATGAATAACATTGATAATATCCTCGCCACAAAATATCTGTGATTTTATGCTAATGTGAGAAATTCTAATACTGTTGAAGACCGAGTCTTTAGGTTCATGTATTGCATTATTACTTTCAAAACTGCAAATACATTTAAACCAGTGATTCTCAAACAGGGTCCATATAAAATTTTTGCAAAATAAGAAATTGGGAAGCCTTGCTTTTATTTCAAGGTTCCATGAAAAACATTTTGACTTAGATGTATTTATTGCAAGAAACAGTTAGGTTTCTTTCTCTTACATTTTACATATTTCAACATGTTTCTGGTCACTGAACATGTTCACTAAGAGAGTGCAAACCCACACAAAAGAACATGGGAAAAAGAAAATAGGAATTTTGAAAGAAAAATTAGTTTGTAAACATTGAATGGCTATAGGGTCCACCCGAATAAAATAGTTGTTAGATGGATCTATAAGTAAAAAATGGTTGAGAACCATTGATTTAAACAATTGTGAAGGAATTCCAAATGACAGAAGTCATATGTTGTCGCTTAAGTTGCTAGAAATAAGAAACAAATCTTCAATGACATCGTAAGGGAGGAAGGTAAAACTGGTTCATGTAGTCCTAGATATATTACGTCAGAAAGGAAGATAGTATGGTTGGTGTTGGAACAGTTTTGTTAATAGTTGTGTTAGACAGGGGTTGGTTTATGGTTCAAGCACAACAGTAACAACTATAGTCGAACTGTATTGGACCATAATATTAAATTTTTAAACCTTTTATTTATATATTTTAAAATCTCTCATTAATTTGAATATGAAAATAAATAGTGCAACCAGTCTCATTTAATTAAATAATAAGTATATATTTCATAAAGAATGATTTTTTTTTTTAACAAATTAGGTTACGGTAACCCGTAAATAAATTTTATTTGTATCTTAGCTCCAGTTCAGCTCTGAACCAGTGGAGTTCATCAAAGACGTTTCTGCAATGACCATCGTTTCTTTTATTTAGACATTGTATATCTAAGATATATTGTTATATGTTTCTTTTATTTTAAAGCTGACAGAGTGTGATTTTAAGACCTGTCTTCTTTCTATCATATTGAACAACTATTTAAGAGCGCTCTCTAGATTTTCCTTTCCTATCTACACATGATAAATAACATAGTTTATATAATAGTAATAATAGTAACAATAAT
>NC_068996.1:37182373-37184229 GCF_001194135.2 Octopus bimaculoides | reverse complement strand
TTCAAGGAGAGCTTCCTCTCAGCCCATTTCTGGGTGAGGTTAGCCACCCTTTTTGTCACTTCTTCCCAGTTTTTCTCCAACTGGAGGTCTGGACCGAACCAGACCCCGAGCAGTTTAACGGGTCTGTCTGTCCAGCACCCTACGACGCTGTTGGATGGCATGGACTTGCCCCTCCAGGTGCCTAGTTGCAAGCCCACTGACTTTTCCGCGTTAATTTTCGCACCTGTCACCGCTTCATACTCGTTTAGTGTCTCGCCAATCAGGTCAATATGCCTGTGGCTCGACACCATCATGGTGACGTCGTCGGCATAGGCAGACACGCTCCTCCCACATCCCAGATCCCGCGGGACACCCCTCAAAGTCTCCAGCTTCCGCAGTAATGGCGCAAGAGTCAACACATACAGAAGGGAGGAGAGAGGACATCCTTGGCGAACCGAACGCGAGATGTTGAATGGTTCTGATAGATGGCCGTTCACCCGTATGACCGAGCAGATGCCGCTGTATAAAGCAGCTATCCACCCGCGGAAGACCGGACCGAAGCTAGCTGCCTTGAGAACAGCTGCCAGGTATCGATGGTCAACCCTATCGAAGGCTTTAGACTGATCTAAATTGATCAAAGCCCCACCCACGCCAGCTTCGTTACCCACCAATGATGATGATGAAAACATAACCTTCTTCTTTGGCGGAGGTAATAATGGTAATGATAATAACTGCCCTGATGCAGTACCAGGCAGTGGCTCTCATGGTTTTTGATCTTAACTAATTGGAAGTGTTATCATGTACATTGTTTTGTCTTGCCATAAAAGATGGGCTACAGCAAATATTCTGCTCAATGCCACAGATTTGCAAAATCCAGGTAAAAATAAAGTCACAGGTAAAAAAGGCATGGTAATAAAGTCACAGGGGTTTTGTCCAGGAGATGGTGGTGTCCAAGGGGTTTTGTCCTAGGGGGGTTTTGTCCAAATCCCATAAATTAATTGTGACTTTTTCTTCTTAGCCAAAATTGTGACTTTATTACTGTGACCTTTTTTTCCTGTGGCTTTATTACCGGTCACCAATTTGTTTGTCAGTTGTTTGAACTTAACCAGTTTAACATGTCCCTAAGTGGCTGATCATGAGCAGAAGTAGTGGGGGAACATCATAGCCAAGTGTTGAAAGGAATTCTTTGGGGTTTGAATAATTCAACCCTGGAAATCCTTAAACAACCCTTATTCAGGAACCTTTTGAGTGGGATCAGCTACTTGATGTGAAGAAAATTCCGAGCCCCAACTGCAAGGTCATGCGCTGTTTATCTTGATATGAGATCACCATGTCATGCACATATGGTTGTGATGCATGTGCCTGGTGTACCCTTATCAGATGGGTAGTCATGATGGGTATACTGAGCTTCTTATATTTTACCCCAGTGTCACTGTGATGACATGCACTGCTCTCTCATTCAATAATAATAATGATGACAATAATAATAATAATAATAATAATAATAATAATAATAATAATAATAATAATAATCATCATCGTCGTTTAACGTCTGCTTTCTATGTTAGCATGGGTTGGACGATTTGACTGAGGACTGGTGAAACCAGATGGCTACACCAAGCTCCTATCTGATTTGGCAGAGTTTCTACAGCTGGATGCCCTTCCTAACACCAACCACTCAGAGAGTGTAGTAGGTGCTTTTACGTGTCACTAGCACGAAGGCCAGTCAGGCGGTACTAGCAACGGTCACGCTCAAAATGGTGTATTTTATGTGCCACCCGCACAAAAGCCAGTCCAGGGGCACTTGCAACGATCTCGCTCAAAAGTCCTTACACATGCCACGGGCACAAGTGCCAGAAAGGCGACGCTCGGCACAG
>NC_068996.1:37176704-37182286 GCF_001194135.2 Octopus bimaculoides | reverse complement strand
GAATTTAACTCGATTTCGATTTCACTTGCCTCAACAGGTCTTTGCAAGCGGAGTTTAGTGTACAATTTAACTCAATTTCGATTTCACTTAATAGCAAACTTTGTTTGTTTGTTTACATTCATTGTAATTTGAATTTAATAATAATAATAATAATAATAATTTTCTTTGTTGACAACAAAGAGCTTACATTAAGAAAAACATTATGGACATTACAGGACAAAACAAAGAATATGTGTGATTGTGTGTTGTTGTAAGGGTTTTGTGTGTAAAAAGGTTTAACATAAAAACAAAACAAAATAAAACATTTCAATGATGTATAATCCTTAATATAGAGAAGACAAGGCTGCTCTTTGAAAAAATTGTATAAAACTACGGGTGTTCTGATTTCTGAGGTGCCTTTTCTCATTTCCTCTTCTCCAATTATAAGCATTGCTCAGGGCAGGTCTGATCTTGCCAAATAATAACAACAATAACAACAACAATAATGATGATGATTTCTTTTACTTGCCACCAGGGTGACAGATGAGGTGCCCATTACAAAGATGGACATCAAATGTGGGGAATTATAAAAATAGAATGATAGTGGTGCCTTCCACTCTTGCCATTTTTGCTATTTCTCTCCACCTCTCTTTCTGACCGAATAATCTTGTACCTCTTCTACAGCAAGATACCTATTTCTGTCTCTCTGTCACACTCTGACCTTTCATCATCTGGCACAAGATCACTTCCTCCAATGCCCCTTCCCCCCTTATGATATCACATAAAAAAAACATCCAGTCCACACTGTAAAGTGGTTGGTGTTTGGAAGGGCATTCAACTGTAAAAGCCATGCCAAAACTAACCTCAGTTGTGCTGGTACCACATAAAAAGCACTCAGTCCATTCTGCTGGGTGATTGGAGTTAGGAAGGGCATCCAGCCGAGAAAACCTTGCCAAAATAGACAATGAAACTTGGTACCACTAGTGTAGCTTAGGGAGGTGGTAGGGGTGGTTCGCCTTGGGCAGCACTTTTAAAGGGGCACCACTTTTGGGTCTACTGTAGGCAATATGTGTTTTTTGTTGGCTCTGGGGGCAGCAAACAGAAAGGCCACCCTGGGTGGCACACACTCTAGCTACACTAGTGCTTGGTAGTCTTTTGCCAAGCCAGCTCCTGTCAAACTGTCCAACCCATGCTAGCATGGAAGGCAGACTTTAAATGATGATGATGACAATGACGATGATGATGAAAATGACTCACCTTTCAATAAAATTCACTCAAGGACAGCACCTCCCTCTCCACCAAAGAAGAATGTTTCTGTAATCACACCTTTCAACCTCGTCCACTGAACAACCTATTTTGTTACAGCCATGAGACAATGGAAAACTGCCTTACCTGTCCAGTTAAAGAACAGCAGTGGAGTAATCATCACTATGGACTCACCTGTTAGGCAGATCTATCACACACATGACAACAGCTGTACAACATAACTCCACAAGTCAGCAATATCTGGATACTGTATAACTATGTACAGAACAGTTTCATTGCACTGTGTGCATCTTGGACAAGCTTGTCTGACTGCACATCTGTGCTTCTAGAGTTCATCTTGAACCAACAGCACTTCTCAGTAGTAGTGACAGGCCAGGGACTTCTGGCAATTGTCCATGGTTGAACCTGACCAGAACAAACAACTCAGTTTATTTTTGTCAATGTCCAGAAACTCCCAGATGATGTCACCACACTACTCACCACTAGTCCTCTGAAGATTACTAAAGTGGAACATCCATTGATCCCATTGCCTGACTGGTAGAGGATAGTGAGTGCCTGATGATATTCTAGGTGCCAGGTGCTGAGTCTTGGTCTTTGCTTCATCTAAGACTGCAACTCCATCAAGCTGCAGAAAGATGTGCTCTATGAATGGTGCCCGCACATGTTCACCATTATGGAATCTTTGTGGGTGGAACAACCTCTGTGAATGTTTGCATATTAGTAGTCACGGCATGTCTGAGCCACCATATAGAGGGTGTCAGTAGCTAGCAGATGAACAGTCTAATCGATTCCAAATGATTAGAATCATCACTTCTGCAAGAAACTAAATAACAGATGCTTCAACTTGATCAAGTGGAGAAGGTATGATGATCAGATGATAAATAATAACGAATATAGGCATTCACTATCTCTACGTACCCTTTCAGAGACAGCTTCCTTTCTGCTCGTTTATGGGTAAGACTAGTCACCTTGCTTATCACTTCATCCCAGTTCTTACATCTGCACATATGCACATCTGCTCAGAACCAAGTAGCATGTGCTAATTCTGGTCAATCAGATTGTAGTTTTGTTGCCATGTCATATCTCTGTTGTTCAGGTCTATTGGACAACTTTTGATCCCTCATGTTTGAACACAAGTCTTAGCTCTGACAATGCAGCCTTTGAGTTTCACCTCAAAGAAATGATTAAAGGCCATTCTTGCTGTTAACACATCAGTCATGATGCCTTTATTAATTGGTTCTTTTACATTGCTAAGTAGTTCTCCATCTAATCTATTTCTTTTTATTGCTAGCTCTTTGCCAAACACTATCAATTCTACCCTAATCACCCTCTTCAAGGTGCCCCACCACCAATTGTTGATGATTGCTCCCATAGATTGCCACATAACTAGTTCACTAATCTTTGCATGCCAGAAAGGATGCATTCAACTTCCAGTAACTGTGTACCTGTTTACGAATCCTGTCTAAAGCAACTGAGCAGATCACAAATTTGTGGTCTGTGTAACCAACCAGTTTGAACTGTGGACAACCTATGCTATTCCTATCAACTGATCTAGCAAATATTCTACCCAGATACAATCAGGATGACCTACTGTAGTTGCTCCATGTCCAATTGGTAGCCATCAGAGTACTGGAAGTTTATGAGTAGGTTTCCGAAGATTTTGTACCCACTCCTGTTATGCACTAGCCCCACACAGTCGATCCATGTGTCCTAAATACAATTCCAGTCTCCAACTAGCAATAGTGATTCGAACATCTCCAGGGATATTTCTAGATGCCTGAAGAACTTTTCCATTTTCTATTTGCCTTTGAATATGTAATTGCTGCACTGTGTTCAGTGACACTGCTGTGTGTTCCACTCTCACCCTCTTTCATTATGCTCTCAGTAATTCTCTTTTCCTCCCTCTCTCATTAACATGCTTGTCTGTCTCATCCAATATTTTTTTAATGAAGGAACGAAACAAAATTTTGGTAACAGAATTAAAATTTAAATTGACAAGCACTTTGATCTCTTTTGACCAAAGTGCTTTGATTTAGTGATGAGGACGTAAACAAACAGACATCTTTTGCCAAATGGCAGTTGAGGCAGTAAACACAAAGACACACACACACACACAAGCACATGACAGGCTTCTATATTAACTGATACCAGCATGGAAGCTGGATGTTAATCTTTGTTTTTTATTTTGCTAATTAACTGCACCCTATTAATTATAGATTATTACTGACCCCAATCCCACCTACCCCCCAAAACCCCTACCATTTTGTTTGTTACTTATTTCCTTTGCACTCAGGGACATTTTAATAGCAATTCTAATAGTCATTAACCCTTTAACATCCAGATTACTCTGTCGAAAGTAAAGTAATGCTTATTTGTTCATATTGTTTTGAATTAATCATGCATTATCTTGTAGCGTTGAGATTTTGATGTGAATTCATATTCTTAGAATGACATTGTAGGATAGGTGTAAAAAAAAACCACATTTGGCCTGTTTGAACATGACACAATTAGATTTTAGCTGGATATGGCCAGTTTAAATGCTATTGTGACTGGTTGTGCCACTGTGTGGCTCTATCAAATGACAAATTTTGTATTAGCAGCAAGAAAGAAAACGAAATAGTTAGAAATTAATACACTATTAAAATATAAACAGTTGTAAATTAATACATTATTGATATATTTTTTCTCGGTGATTGCCAGTATATAAAGCAGAAACCTCGTCTGTTATTTAATATGAAAACAAAACATTTATGCTTTTTTCAAGATTTTTCAGTAAAAACACAGTTGTTGCCCTTGACTCTAAAAATCTTGACAAGAAAATGTCTGGTAGAAGAAATTTCATTTTAACCCTTTTAATACTAACCAACCTAAAACTGGTACTCATTCTATGAAACAAACTTCCAGTTTTAAAGTGATCCGAATGAAAGCCTTTAATTAGAATTTTGTAATAATCTCAATGTTGTTTTACTGAATTTTTCATTCCTCTTAAAACTAGAGTATCTAAGACATCAATAATGATGGGTGGTGTTTTACTAAACTATGTGATAGTTGTGACATTTTGGCTTGTATGTATGATATTCAGTTTTTTTCAAATTGGAGGTGTTGTTGAAAATATACATGATGAGGCTATGAGAATGTAAATAAAAATGCCAAAATAAAAGGAAAATAAAAAAATTATATTTATCACTCTCCAAATATTGATACAGACTTCATCACTTTTAGTATGTACAATATGCTGTGGTGAATGATTCACTCGTTTTTCTACAGTAAATGCTCTACCTAATTTCACAATTGTAAATGTATATGTTTTCAAAACTACCAAAATATATGTGTATTTACACATTTTTCAATGAACAGCAAAAGTTGTGTTTTTTATAAGATATTTTTTGTTTTGTCTTACTAACCAAATTCCATACAAAACTATTTATGCCACTGTTGTTTAATGCTAGGTTGGCTCTGGGAATTGAGGTAAAAAAAGTCACAGGGGTTTTGTCCGGGAGGGGGAGGGGTTGTCTGAAGGGGTTTTGTCCTAAGGGATTTTGTCTGAATCCCATAAATTAATTGTGACCTTTTTTTTCCTGTGATTTAATTACCAACCACCATAAATTAATTGTGACTTTTTTCCTAGCCATAATTGAGACTTTATTACCAGTCACCGGTTCTGAATGGGTACACTTATGATCAAAGGCATTCCAACTATGATCATCCTTGTCTTTTTTTTTTAAAGAGTAGGATGACACTTAAGAGAAGTTTGGTTGCTGTTTCTAGCAGATGGAGTGACAATGAAGAACCTCCCACTGTTTTTGTATATTGTTATCATCATCATCATCATCATCATCATCATCATCATCAGTTGATATTTACTTTTCCATGCTTGCATGGGTCAGATGGAAATGCTGAGACAGATTTTCTGTGGCTGAAAGTCCTTCCTCTTACCAACTCTGAAGTTAATATCTCCCAATGACCAGACATATTGCCATGAAAATCGGAAACAAATGACATTGCTTGCATGATAGAGACATTCATTTACAATTATTATTTATAACATTAATGTGTTTTTGAGAAACAAATCCCAAAATATAAACAGTTATAAATTAATACATTAATATTTTATTAGCATTATCACACGTTTGAGAATAAAAAAGAATTATTTCTGTATCTTTCAATACATCTCAATGCTTCTAAAACAAATTTTGTTTGTTTACTTTCATCATAAATTGAATTTAATGTTAGTGCCTTATGATGCTAAATTATTTTACATTCTCTTGAAAGTTTAAAAATTTTAATCACACACACACACAGATGTATATATATATATATATATATATATATATATA
>NC_068996.1:37173534-37174567 GCF_001194135.2 Octopus bimaculoides | reverse complement strand
TATATATATATATATATATATGAGTGAGTGGATAAACAAACAAAAAAAATGGGCACTCAATACATTTAGAAGGAGTTACATGTATTATTTTAAACAGTTTAATTTGGTTTCTGTGGTACTTCAAATTTCACAGGCCTCTGACAGAAGTCCATCTCCTTCAGGCTCTGCTAGGGATTTGTGAAACTTGAAGTAGCATGGAAACTGAATAAAATTGTTCCAAATAATGTATGTATGTATGTATGTACACATGACAATCTGACGATGTCATTCATAGCCCAATGTATTGTCATGCATACAGTTTAAAAGAAATTTTTTTTTAGACTATTTCTGCATCAAAAGGTCATTCTATATTTGAGTCATTCAAAAGGTCATTCTATATTTAATACACACAGGTGTATTAAATATCATTGGACATGCACACAAACACATACCTTTATACACACACATATGTGTATGTGTGTGTGTGTATGTGATTGTGTATACAGGGTGTGGTGAATATTTTGTCATCTAAGTTACACAAAAATGAAAATAACACTGACATCTCATTTTAACAGATATGTAAGGACGACCGTGCGAACTCAAAAAGGAGAATTGGTGACGTATGGAAAAACAGAGGACTCCTTTTATTTAAACGTGTCACACGGTCGAACACAAAAATATATATATATCAATGATGATATACAATATATGTTATACGACGATAACATAGATGACCAGTAATGAAAGACCACAACCGTATAAGATGAATAACAGAAATATTTATTGTGGCATAAAAGTGTATGTCTGTGTGAGAGTGTGAATGCGACATATAAGAACATAATCAAAGACAGGCCATCGTACAAAGAAAAGTATGTATGTGAGTGATACATGTATGTGTATGTGAGTTATTACAGCAGATGGAAAGAGAGTCAATAACACGTGAGCATTTTATACCAGTTCTTAGGTACACATTAGTATGAGTCTGTATGTGAAAGGAGGGGAGGCTGTGTGTGGCAGAGCTGATCACTAGTTGTGATGTTGTGGCATCGATGCC
>NC_068996.1:37171570-37172839 GCF_001194135.2 Octopus bimaculoides | reverse complement strand
GTTGCCGCTTCGAATATTAATCAGTCACGTGATGACAAGGAATGGGTTCTCTGCTACGCTCGCATTTGTTTATATTTAAATGAGAAGAATGGCGATAGCAGTTTTGTATCTAGTGACGATAGGTAGTTTCACTACAGATATATTTACCAAAATTACATAAAAATATTTTGAAATACTAAAGAGTGAATTTATTCATCATTGCCTTCAACCACGGCCTCCAGACGACTTCGGAATCTCCTGCAGCTCTTCTGGATGGCCTCCTTGTTTAAGTTGGTGAATCCTTGCCTTCAGTTCATTTTTGATGTTACAAGGAGTTGGTCTCTTGTTCAACTGTACCCCACACATAATAATCGAAGGGGTTGCAGTCTGGGGAGTTAGGTAGCCAGATGTTAGGGGTGATCTGGTCGCAGAAATTATCTGACAGCCATGACTGGGTTCTCCTGCTTGCATGACGTGGTGCACAGTCCTGTTGCCAGACATAGGGTCTTCCAGCAGCCACCTTCGTGAACCAGGGTAGCACTACCTCCTATAAGCACTTGATGTAGGCCTGCATTTTGAGTCTGAGGCCATGTGGTAAGATGAATGGAGGCATAACCTCACCATCACTAGTGATCACTCCAAACACCATGATGTTGACTGGATGTTTGATTTTTATCACTCTTGGTATATATTTTAGGGACGTAGTAAGACAAAAGTTGTTTTGTACAATTCCAAGAAAGTTAGAGGTTGTGAATCCAACCAACTAAGGCATAATAATTATCCAATATACTGCTGGTAGAATACCCAATTATTATTACACAAGTGTTTTTTCATTGCATGGCAATTACATTACCAAGTGTAATAAATGGGTGAGGGTAAAGAGTTATTTTACCATTAATTTATAGAGCAATAAGAAAATGGATGGGATCAATAGGTGGTATTCATCAACTTTCAGATATTATATTATAAAATATATATATCGCTGGATTGGCTCCTGTGCAGGTGACACGTAAAATACACCATTTTGAGTGCGGCCGTTGCCAGTACCTCCTGACTGGCCTTCGTGCCAGTGGCACGTAAAAGCACCCACTACACTCTCGGAGTGGTTGGCGTTAGGAAGGGCATCCAGCTGTAGAAACTCTGCCAAATCAGATTGGATCCTGGTGTAGCCATCTGGTTTACCAGTCCTCAGTCAAATCGTCCAACCCATGCTAGCATGGAAAGTGGACGTTAAACGAGGATGATGATGATGATGATATATATATATAATGTAAATATATATACTATATA
>NC_068996.1:37152782-37171197 GCF_001194135.2 Octopus bimaculoides | reverse complement strand
ATATATATACATAATATATATATATTAATATATATAATATATATATATAAAATGTATATATAAAATATATATATATATATAGTTGGAATTTACAAAAAAACAAACAAAACAAAAGATGAAGACAGGTGGTGTAGACAACAAACAGATGTATTAGTTTAATGCTCGGGAAGTGAAAAAGTCTTTTATGTTTCAAGCCTATGCTCTTCAACAGAAAGGAACACAGAAATAAACAGGGAGAGAAAATAAAAAAAGGTTTAGTGGCTAGCGATCAAACATGGAGAATGTTGGACAGAGGTGGTCAGATAGGAGAGCTAGGAAGAAGGGGAGATAATAAAGTAGCTGTGAACCCAAAACGAAGGTGCGCATATGTGTGTTTGTGAGAGCATGTGTTGGCTTAGCTACGGTTGGACAACCATTAACCGGTCAAATGAATTTGGCACGAGTATATATATACACACATACATACAGGACTGAACAGCAAAAATTACCCCTCCCCACCACCAGCAGGATTCGAACTTCTTCATAAGCAGAAAAATAACGGAATAACTCATTGCAGGCTTATAGAAGTCTGGACATTATTGTGACAATTCTCACAAAATATTTTTCATATAAATTCCTCCATCACAAACAGGACTGATATAAATATATATATATTTAGATCTGGACATTTTGCTGGAAATACAGCGATAGGAACCAATGCACCAGTCCTCCTTTCCAAACGCAACTAATGCGTATGTACCAGGGAACATGTCTGTATGGAAATGTTTATGTATACATATGTGTATGTATGTATGTGTGGGTGGGTATATATATATGTAACGGTAGTTGTTAAAGTCGGAGGGTCACCAATTGTAACGGTTATAAGATGAACGAAGAACAGTGATCGAAGTTGTAAAGAAATATTTATTTATCGTTACTTTAATAAATGCCATACCACGACGTGTAGGTTAGTGTAATAGTATAACACAGTTCGTAAAGCATGCAAGGTAAAGAAAGTCAATTTCGGCCTGTATATGTGTGTACACAATCTTGTAGCAGTATATAGACAGAGATATGGTAATGTTACAGAGAAAAGAATGTGAGCTTGTGAAAGTTATAGAGTTGGCTGGTTGTAACCTTCTTTCTCCCTCTGGTCGAGGTTCTAGCTGGACAGCCAGACTTCGTTCTCACCATGTGACTGGACTGGTTGAGTTGTCACCGACTGGTGACTAAACTGAATTTTGCTTGGGGGTTCTTGCTTTTATAACTATCCAGAAGGAAAGACATCATTGAGAACAATGGACTTCGTTGGTGGTCTTGTTATCTCCATTCTAGCTTTTGGTGAAGTAGAAGAGGTCAGAAAGGGTCAAGGGGCGAAGACATTATTTTGGCCTAGCTAAAGGCATCTGGAAGATGTAAAACTGCTGCCATTGAAAAACCATTGTTCCACCGTGGGAAAAGTTCTGTTGCAGTGTTAATTTAAATTTGGCTATGGTGGATCGAATCCACTTCATGTATGCAAGATCTACTACATATATATGTGTCCTCCTCATGTATAATAACAGTAATAATTGACTCATTGGTGTGCATGTATAGACATTTATGTATGTACATTTAAATGTACATATATGTATTTATGTTTATTTATGTATATCTATATATGTTAAAGTATGCATATATATGTGCATTTTTACGATTTTTTATATGTTTATATTTGTATATTTAAAATTAACTTCATGAACTTTATAAAAATATCTCTGAAGAGGTCTAGAGAATCATACATGTATCTCTATTTCATCCATTTCATCTATCAATTTCTCCTGCTGAACCACTAAGTTACAGGGATGTGAACACACCAACCCTGGTTGTCAAGCAGTGGTGGGGATCAAACATTGACATGAAGGCACACACACACACACATATATATATATATATATATTAAGAAGAAAGAAGCATTCAGAATTTTCAATAATTCTTTATTAGCACTTTCAATTGTTCACTCAAACTCTTCAAGATATGTTTAAGAGTTAATATGCAATATCTGTACTCCACTACAAACACTACAACACACACATATCATCATCATCATTTAACCCTAACCCTAACCAGATGGCTGCACCAGGCTCCAATCTGATTTGGCAGGGTTTCTACAGCTGGATGCCCTTCCTAATGCCAACCACTCCAAGAGTACACATAAATATATATGATGGGCTTCTTTTAGCTTTTGTCACAGGGCTTTGGTTGGCTTCAAAGTGCCACACAGTGGGACTGAACCTGGAACCACATGGATGGAAACTGAGCTTCATACAACAAAGCCACACCTATATATAAAGTATATAAATGTATATATGTGCATGTGACTAGACTATTTACATCTGATGAGTTGCCTATATATATATATATATATATATATATATATATATATATATATTGATTCACCAGAAGTAGTAAATTACAGGACTCAATACAAGTGTAGAGTATTCTTTAATACATTAAAACTGAAAGGCTCTGATTTCAACTACTCATTATTATTTCTTTCAAGGCATCAGATAGTAAACTGAGCTTGCTTTTCTTTTGAAATATTAAAAAAAATATTCAATCAGTGAATGTTTAAAAAAAATCAAGCTCAGTTCATCAGCTGATGACCAGAAATGTGTAATACCGAATACTGGAAATTGGAGTGTTTCTGTTAGAATGTATTCACACGCATGCACATAGATAAGTGTAGAGAATAATATTAATGGACGAAGGATGAATAACAAGTGAAATGGTTCTGGGTAGCAAGAAAGACAAGTAGTATTGGGGAGGGGAGGAGGAAGATCTGTGGGGTGAGATGTAGGGAAGTGGTTGATGTGAAGAGAAAATTGATGGACTGAGGTGCCCATATAAATATATATAGTTCCTGGGCTAATTAAATTTAATAAAAAATAACTGATTTATCTAAATTTTAACATCACCTCCTTCAAAATAGTCACTTTGTGTAACAGTACACTGGTTCCAGTGTTCTTGCCACTTTTGGAATCTGGCCTGGAAATTGTTTTCTGTAAGTGAGTCAAGGACCTTCTGCAGTTTGCTCTTGATCTCAACAACGGTGTTAAAATGGCAACCTTTGAGCTGCATTTTCATCTTGGGGAAGAGACAGAAGTCCATAAGTGCTAAATCTGGCAAAAAGAGTGGATGTGGAAGTCATACCATGTTGTTTTTGCCGAGAAACTCATGAGTGAGGAAAGATCAGGTATAGGGTGCTTTGTCATCATGAAGAACCTAATTCTTCACAGATGTCAGGATTGCCTGCATGGATCCATACAGCAAACCAATAACATCAGCAATGTCGTTGATTGTGTTCTGATGATCCTCGTGCACAAACTAACGAATTTTCACCACATTTCCAGGGATGATGTTCATGGTAGATCTTCCAGGGACATTCTTCTGCTTTTGAAGTGCCTGTGCCTCTTGAAACATTGCCTACAACCCAAGCTTGCCAAAGCATACTCAATGTCTCTGTAGCAGACTCTCAAAGTTTAGTGCAAAATTTCACATTGGCTTTTTGTACCAATTCCCTGTCCATGACAAAAAGCGCAAACTACAGCATACACACGATCACAAAAATACAATTTTCACAACTTGCAAAGTATACATAGCAATGTCACTCGGCACATTGCTTCATGAAGGTTACTGCTAACTCTCACTGCACAAAAAACCGTGTGCTGCCATCTACTGGCGCGCTACAAAACTAGTCCGGGAACTTTTTGATACCACCTCGTATATGCAACTTGGCTATCTGCTGTCCAAGATCTAAGATAAACCTATACCATGGTAGGAAACTCAAATGAAAGAAACAATACCAGTCAAACTCCATCATTCACCAAAAGCCAACCACGTTGAAAAGATGATAATATTGGTACCCTAACATGGCCAGAACCTTTAGGCTAAAGCAAATAAAAGAATAATACTATATAAGTCAGTTTTGCTGTGACGAGAGTGTTTTCTTGAGAACCTAGTATTGTTAGACATCCCCCGTCCTTTGTCATTTCTTCCGCGAGGCTCAGGTTCTTTAGGTCAGTCCTCAGCACTTCGTTGCAAATCTTCCACGTCCACATTTGATCAAATGGCACTTTATACAGCTGTATAATATATACTCGCGTTGTCAAAAATGGCCAGTCTTATTAATGATACAAAATGATGCCACCATTCAAAACCAAGTGGAAGGTGGAAAACAACATACATTTCTTATCTAATATCGGTTTTCCTTTAACAGAAAAATATTACAATATGTGGCAGAGGTAAAGAATACGCACACTACCCGTTTTCGGCGTAATAAAAACCCTAATCCCTTACCCTAAACACCGGGTGTTCGTATTCTTTACTTTCGCCCAATATGTAAATGAGAGGGTACTTTTTATGTATATAAAACTTTACGTAACAAATCTTTTAATACAAAACGCGCGCGTGTGCGTTCATCTATTTAAGTAGCATAGCGTCTGATGTGCGGAATAAATGGTCCGCATAGGACGACCACTTTTTAGATAACAATGTTTGTCGCAGTTGAAGGAATATTACGTCTATAGAAGGAGGCTGCCAAAACCACAGCTAAGCCCCTGCATATGTCTTCTATATATAGCTCCTGGCATGTATTCAAGTGTCCCAACTTGTCCATTACTATGTTTGTCTGTCCATCCAGCTGTCTTACACATCAACCTGCCTGTCTGAGTCGATATTCTTATTTATATATAACTATTGGCTTATGCATGAATGTATTAGCAGGCTTCTATATGTTTACCCATCCACATCTCTCTCTATGCTTGAGATAGCGGTAAACAAGAGATTAGGCAAACAATGATCATAAAGGTCAGTATGGAAATGAGAACAAAAATATTAGATTGAAATGTATATGTATGCGCGTATATAAATTAGAGTTTATGTACAAAAGAAAAAAATAGCACTCAATAATGACACAAAATTTGCAGTAATGCTGTTGTGAGAGGCGCTATTATGAAAATACTGACACTTGAAAAACTCAGAGTAGTAACAAAATGATGTATATATTTGTGTGAATTTTCAATAAACAACTAGAGTAAATGCCAGCTGGTCTTTAATAAAGATGTTAGGCGAGCACTAAAGGTAGTGAGGCGTTACGCAATCAATCGCATCAACCAATCAGAGAATCGGGATAACTGAAGATAAAAAGACAAATGCAAGGAGAGTGCGTGATGGTGGACATCTTGCTGAGGCTTCATACTCCCCTTAGAAAGGTTTGTTCGCAAAGATATTTTTAATTTTTGTTGTTTTTTTTTCTCAAGTATTTCACGCATTTCTTGTCTTTCATTTGTTCAGTTCTGGAGCCAATGTCATCGATATTACTTCGCGACCATTATACTTAATTAACATGACCTAGTAGTATCTTTACAAGGGTTTCTTCGTTTATGATGTTTTTTTTTAATTCTAAGCATTTATATTATTGTTATTATTATTATCATCAATAAAGCGACGAGCTGGCAGAATCTTTCGCTCGCTAGTGGAAATGCTTGGCGGCGTTTCTTCTGTCAACGTTCTGAGTTCCAATTCCGCCGAAGTCGACTAACTCTTTCATTCTCTCGGGGTTGATGAAATAAGCACCAGTTACGATGATTTCGACTTATCCCATCCACCAAAATTTCAGACCTTGTGCCTATAGTATAAAGGATTATTATTATATTTAAGAACCAAAATGTTTCGTCCCAGACCAGCCGCACTAAATCCGTCTTTGTATATATCTGGAACCATATTGTTCAAAATATCCTTCCTACTTTTTTGATGATGATAGGGTGTGATCTCAGGAAGATTTTTGCTGCTATTTCTTTTTAACTTGTCGAGCATCTTCATAGTATCTCTTCCTCGAAACCTGTCTTTGCATTCCTGAACTTTCATATTAGCATTGACATTCCCTCATCAATCTCTCTTTAACATTTGGTAGTTCGGTCTTGTTGGACTGGTTGAATCTAATGAAGCACCTATTTGTATAACTGTTTGGCTTTCAGAAGAATTCTACTTCACGCACAGCATATAACCCCTCCATAACTTATTTATTTTTTTGAATTTTCAGAAAATTTTTGTGAATTTGTGTTCTGCACACAGGAATTCATATGACTGTGCAAAAGAAATTTTTTGTTAATTTTTAATACAGTTTTAAATACGGACCGTCCAAATTTTTAGCTTATATCCTAACAATAGACCATTAAATGTGTTTACGTGGAGACAGATATAGAAAAACATACGTTAGTGACTAACAAACGAGGACGGTTTGATGTGGTCCAGTTAAATACCCCTTAAATGACACAATTTTTTTTGCATAGTGGTATTTGAATTACCGTGTGTAGAATACAAATTCGCAAAAATCTTCTAAAAATTCTGTAAAATAAAAAAAGTTGTGAGGGGTTTTATGCCGTGCGTAAAACAGAATTCCGCAGTTAACTGATATATTTTCTTTTTCTTGTTGGATTTATATTCAGTAAATTTTAATGAATATTGATAATTCGGAGCTAATTGAAATACTGCAGAATATGTCTATGCATTGTAATGAGTACTTTATTACAATAATAACATTGAAACGAAATAACGCATCAGCAATTTGTTGGTACTTCACAATATTCTTAAAATTACAAGATATACCAACGAAAAAATAAAAACAATGAATTGAATTAACAAAATTTATGAATGAAACATACAATAAACGGCAAAATATTAATATTAATGTTTGCGTATTTGCTCTGCATTGATAAAATTATTAGATTACCTGCACAGCAAAATTACCAGTTATGTAAACGAGGAAAAGGAAATAATTAATTTGATAAAAATAAATAAATATGCTTGTCGCCTTGTGAATAGACTACCTATCAAACGATTCACAATTATTTCTAATACTAAAGAGACTTATGTAAAATGGTTTCAATTGGCAATTGAAACCGGGTCGGACGTGGTTGTTCACTGCAAACATTCCTCTACCCGTGTATCCGTTTTTTGTTATTATTTTTCTTTTCTCAAAGTTTATTATTGTAGAAATACTAGTTTATGTTATGAACTGAATAGATGGGCATTGTAGTTTTTAATTTCCTGTCTTCTCCCCTCTTAAATAAGATTCTCCAGAAGCCTTCTAGTATTATTTTGCATCCACGTTACGTTGGGATCGATTTACTTAACGGCCCCCCACCCCAAAAAACCTCCGACTTTGCACTCTGTTCAAAGAAGTGTATATTTATAGGCTGAATGAAACTGCATGATTTAATCGATACATTTCTTATATAGACTTCAGGTTTTCCTTAAGGAGAGGAAATAAGATTGTGAGATAGAATAACTTTGTCCAGCTGTCTTATCAGTCGAAGGGTTACGCTTAGGACAGGAAGCCGGTGCGTAAAAGTTACACATGGAGAGATCATCTAATATTGGGTCAGTAACAAGGGGAGATAATTACCGGAGTGAATTTTTTTTTCTTTAATCCACAGAAGGAAATAATTTGCGTAATATTTATAAATATTTAAAGAAGTTGTAAGTTGTTAATTATCATTTACTGTTTTGGATCTACTGAATTCTTTTTATTAGTTGTTGTTGAGAATATACCGACAGATGATGAATGCAGCAACACACTGCAACAGCGCAAGTCCCCCAGCTGACGACCTGTAGATAAGATCTGATTAAGGTAACTCACAGAACGTATGCTTCGTTGTTATTATTTGGCTGTAGGTTAGGAGTTTTGATCAAAGGTCATCCAACTACGATCATTCTTTGGTATTTTTTATTTATCTGGTGAGATGGGTGTAACAGTAAAAATTTACCGAAAAAGAGTACGGGGTTTGCATCCCCCTCCAAAAGAAGAAAAACTTTTTTTTGGACAAAATATTCTTTCACAAAAGGAATTAACCGCTACTTAGCTATTCCAAAAGCAGACGATCAAAGATTACACTCGTCTCATGAAACGGGTGAAATGGTGTAACAGTTAAGAATTTATCGTCCCAACATCCACTTAAGGCGCAAGTCTATATCTATCTGCATTATCTAACATATAATTTCTCTGTGACAGTAGGATGTGATTTCAGCAGGGCGAGTGATCATGTTAAGCAAGTTCCGACCATCTCCTGTCTTTTATTCAATGTATCCTCCAGTTTTTTAAACAAAAGATGCAAGGATGTGACTTGAGGGAGCTTTGGCTCCCTCAAGTCACATCCTTTTTAGCTGGTTGGATGACTGTATAGAGGCAGGTTGGTCGACTGACTTCTGAACCAGAGAATAATGTTTAACTTTAATAACTAGATAAGATAAAGTTGGACCTAGACAACTTCAAAAGTTAAACTCAACAACTATTGACTCCTTATTACCATTTATTCTATCATCATCATTGTTTAACTCTATAGCATTTAAACCAACCATATCCGGCCCAAATATTCTTCTTGTTTTGTGTCCAAACACACCTCTCACACCTACCCTACATTGTCTTTCTAAATATAAAGTCATATCATTGAAATCTGAAAGCTACAAGATAATACATGAGTAAGTCAAAATAACATGAATGTATAAGCATTATAAAAATATAAGGACACAAATACTGTGTCATATAGCCAGCTGGAGACAATGTTTCCTGGGGCTAAATAACAGTAACATTCGTCCCAACTGCCACATTATGTTGGCAAATAATCTTTACTTTAGAATACTGCTACTGAATGTCTCTCAAGAGATTTAGAAATAATTATGTTTCAATTTATAAGCGTTACATTTGACAGAATAATCTGAATGCTACAGGGTTGATATCTATTTTCCATGCTTGGCTGGGTCAGATGGTATTTGTTGAGGTGGATTTTCTATGGATGGATGCCCTTCCTGTTGCCAATCCTCATCTGTGTCCAGATAATACTGATAATGGCTGAAATATCTCCAGAGGTAGAAAAGAAAAAAAAAAATTATGGAATACACAAGCAACATATATTGTATCTTCTTTTACTTCAGTCATTGGGCTGTGGCCATGCTACAGCATCATTCTGAAGGGTTTTGTTGAATAAAATGACCCTGGCACTTCTTTTCCTTTTTTAAGTTTGGTATCTATTCTAAGTGGTCTCATTTTGCTGAGCTGCTAAGTTTTGGAGATATAGGGAAACCATCAGTTATCAGGTGGTGGTCAGTGGGTGGAAAGGTGACACAAAGACAGATACACATAGATATTTCTCTGTGTGTGTGTGTGTGTGTATATATATTAGTTTATGTATATATTAATATTATCTCAGTTATTAAAACTTTCGATAATTGAAATACGTTAATAGTTACCAGAGGTATTATGAACTCCCTGAAGAGAAATAAATGAGGAACCCCAACAGCTCTTTCTTCTTTGTGAAAGAACTATCATATATATCGAAACATATGTAGGAATTAAAGGAACTTTTATTAACATGTGTTTTGCTCCATTTATTAGGATCCATATATATATATACATATATATATATATATATATAGTCAATCCAAACAAGAACAAGCAAGAAAAAACAACAACGTGAGGACGTGGAACAAGAACTGTGTTATTGGATGCCCAGGATAGGAAAGAAAAGAAAGAGGATTTCACGTTTCGAGTGGAGCTCTTCATCAGAAATATAGAAAAAGTCCAAAGAAGGAAGATGAAGAAAGAAAATGGCCAATGATACACACGCAGTCACATATTGAAATGACCGGAAGAGAATGGGCGAAGAAAAAGTTCTTTCTAAGACAGGAGAATGCAAGAGAAGGAGGTATGTGTGGGTATGTGTATGTGCACAGGTCTGTGCGTGTGTGTGGCTGTGGCTGTTTATGTATGTGGATGGTTGGACTTTTGGTCATTTGAGGTCCTACCAAAATTCTTACTACTGTCGTTGATTGTCTTCTGATGATCCTCATGCACAAACTATATCATATATATATGATTCAAAATACAAGACAGAGACAAGTGAGGGAACAACAAGCAGGGTGTATTAGTTTAATGATCAGGAAAAATGGAAGAAATATTTGATGTTTCAAGTCTACGTAAAAGCACCCACTACACTTTTGGAGTGGTTGGCATTAGGAAAGTCATCCAGCTGTATAAACGTTGCTAGATCAGATTGGAGCTTGGTACAACCTTCTGGCTTGTCAGCCCTCAGTCAAACCGTCCACCCCATACCAGCATGAAAGCGGACGTTAAACAACGACGATGATGATGAGTCAAAGAAAATGATATACTAACTTCGAAAATGGCCAGGGTGGTACTTAGGACACTTTGATACTAAACACCTCAGTTGTGGTGGATATGTGAGGACATTGAGGGTGATAGTAGATGATAGTGAGCTTCTTAGCCATACAGCTGTTCCTGCAGCTATAGCTCAATAAATGTTTCAAAATTTTATTATTTTTCTCATTGCAGTTGAAAGAAGTGATGGTAGAGTTGGAAATCACAAAATTAAACAATTTTGCATTATGGGAACACAGAAGTTTGTATCTTTAATATTTACAAGGGAGAATGCTGAAAGATTTCAGTGTATTCGTGATGAGATGAGCCTTGATGAAAATGGATTATTAGAATTTTTCTTCAAACTCTATGATAAGTAAGTTCTCATTTCATATGCATTTTCATTATTATTACTTTTGTAATTGTTCTTTTAATGTACCATTCTGCTTACTCCTTTGTAGTTTTTACACTCTCTATAAACACTGCACCTTGTACTGTGTTCTCTCTGTTTTCTGTGAGTTAATCATCTTCATCATCATTTAATGTTTGTTTTCTTTGCTGGCATAGTTTGGACAGTTTGATGGGAGCTGGCTTGCTAGATAGCTGCACAGGCATGGTTTCTACAGCTGGATACTCTTTCTAATGCCAACTACTTTATAGAGTGTACTAGGAGCTTTTTATATGGCACCAGTGCCAGTACTCTTTACGTGGCACCAGCACCAGTGCTTTTTATAAGGCGCCAGCACCAGTGTTTTTTACAAGGCACCAGCACCAGTGCTTTTTATGAGGCATCAGTACTAACAGGTAAAAGTAAAATTACCTTCTTGAGTTATGCTGACTCATAAGGGCCAGTTTCCCAGAGTTTCCATGAGAAAACTCTGTGTTTGCTTGCTTGCTTGTCTGTAATTTAAAACAGCCAACTCCCCACATAATTGGAAAATACTCTGAAAGCAAGGTACCCCTGAAATGTGAATACAAATGGAATAAAAAATAAGTTTTGCATAAATTAGACTATGGATACACGTTTTCTTTGGGTACCTTCATAAATAGCCAAAATGGCACATAATGGGGAAAATACCCTGTGTGTTATGTTCTATAACAATTCCTTTTGCATTTTTGTAGAAGTGTGCACGTATGCCATAAATAAATGCTGTTACTGGAGTTCAGGTTTATCCTGGAAGTTCTATTTCTGTTAGATGCTGTAAATAATCAATAAAACCTTAAACATGAATTTGTAAACCAGAAATAATGATGACATGAACGAATTGAAATATTTAACTAAATCATTGTAAAATTAATTTTCATTTCAATGTAATGTTGAAATCAGGTTTAATGTTTTATTACCTGAACCATCAGTGACCCAACAGGTCACAAGTAGTCTGGTATGTAATAAAAATAATAATCAATTACTGTACTACTTTAGGTAATCAAATTGTTTGCTGATGTGGCTATGTGGTTGTGAAGTTTGCTTTCCAACCACATGGTCTCAGGTTCAGTCCATTGTGCTGCACTTTGGGCAAATGCCTTTTACTATAATCTCGAACTGACCAAAGCATTAGGAATGAATTTGGTAGAAAAAGTAAAAAGTAAAAGCAGCCTATCAGATTTGCATGCACGCGCACGTGTATTTATGTATGCTCACATATACACAAATGCATGATGGGTTCTTGCACAGTTTTAGTCTCTTAAATTCATTCATGGGGCATCAACTGGCATGGGCTATGGTAGAAAACACTTTCTATGTATGATATTCTTTTATTCTTTTACTGGTTTCAGCCAGAGACTGAGGCCATACTGGTGCACCACCCATAAAATATATATATATATACATACATACATACATACATACATACATACGCGTACATACATACATATACAGGCATGGTTGTGTAGTAAGAAACTTGCTTCCCAACCACATGATTCTGGGTTCAGTTCCACTGTGTGGCACCTTGGGCTAGTGTCTTTTACTATAATATCAGGCCAACCAAACCCTTGTGAGTGAATTTGTTATTTTTTGAATTTGGTAGATTGTATTATCTTTAATTCCATTTCCCATCTATTTTCAGAAATAAACTTGAGTTGAAGAACAATTTTTTAGAGTGCATTGATCCTTGTGAGAAGGTTACTGTACAGATTGAAAATCTTAATGAAAGTTGCCATGAGGTGAAAGATGAGGCTAGCATAAACCACGATCAGTACAGCAATGAACCTGTGACTCTGGTACAGCCAAACTGGGATCTCTCTGCTACTGGTTCTCAGGCCAGATTGGTTGACCAGGAAAGTGGAGAGACAGCTGAAGTACTAATAAGCCTACAACACTACCAGGCAGACGATCGTGCTATGTCTGGCAGTGTTTCTAATGAAAGTCATTCCCAAGAGTGTAAAAGAACTACAATATCTAATGGTAGTGATGATGATGATGGTGATGATGATGGTGGTGGTGATGGTAGTGGTGGTGGCCAAGATGATGCCTCCACTGCTGCGGACTCTTTAAAAGAAGAAACAGCAAAAGAAGAACTGGCAAAAGAAGAACTGGCAAAAGAACAGTTGCTTGATTCTAGTATTGAAGACAAAATTGCAACAATATTTGAACAGCCTGCTGATGTTGATCCAGTTTGTAATTCGTTAAGTTCTCCAGTTTTAAATTCTGAAAAAAATATAGATGTTGCAGAGAAAGTAGACAATTCTGTTCAACCAAATGGTGAAGAAAATATTCTAGAAGAATTTGTAGTTGAGTCATCTGAATGTAAAGAACAAGATACGAATGGAACCAAGAAAAGTGATATAAAATCTGATTTACCTGAAGAAAGTGAACCAAAACGTAAAAGAAGAAATGATGTTTGGCTCAGTAGAATTCAAGATGCTGATTTTGGTAAGTTCCTGAATATTTTGTTGTGTCTGGGGAGAGTCCTTTTCTTTTTGTGCTTTATAATTTAACACACTCACCGGTAAAATTTGATTCTGAATATTTGATTATTAAATATTTTTATTTAAACTGTCTTCCTTTATCCTCTGTTATCAGCTCTTTTTCTAATGTGTCTTGCATCTGTTCAATCATTTAACATTATGCAGTTTTTTTGGGGTTTTTTGCAATAATTCTTTATAAGTTTTAACTTCTTTTTATTGACATAGGCATGACTGTGGTCAAGAACATAGCTTTGGGGTTAGTCCCACTGCAAGGCATCTTAAGCAAAGAGTTTTTTCTGGATCAACTAAAGCCTTGAGAATGGATTTTGGTAAACAGATAAAACCTGTCCACCTCAACAGAATTGCAATCTTAAAATGAAGGTGTCTTGTAAAAAGCACTGGTGATGGTGCCATGTAAAAAGCACCCAGTACACACTGGCATTAAGAAGGGCATCTAGTTGTAGAAACCAAGCCAAAACAGACTATGAAAACTGGTGTAGCCTCTGGCCTTGTCTATCCTGTCAAGCCGTCTATCCCATGCCAGCATAGAAAACGGATGTTAAATGTTTTTGTTGATGATGATGATGATACTGAAAACAACATGTCACATATATATTAATAACTGTATGTGTGTGTGTATCTCCTGCCTTGGCATCACTTGATGTAAATGAACATCATTGTTATTCATGTAGTGTTGTTCATTTTCAATTTTCTGCGAAAGCATATCCTGCCATGGGAAAATATTGCCTTGCTTGGAAACAGGGGAGGATTGCCAGCAGGAAGAATATTTGACTGTGGAAAATCTGCCTTAGTAAAATATTACCTGATCCATGCAAACACAGAAAAAAAAGTGGATGTTAAAACATTAGCAGTTGTGGTGGTGATGGTTGTGTGTGTGTATAAATGTTGACACCTTATGGCTATGCTTGAGCAAAATGGTGATTTGATATCTTTTTCCTTGTTAACATTGTGGTTAGTTGCTCTGTATGGAATTTAAAAAAATATCCTTATTTGAAAAAAATGTAAGAAAGAACATCAGCTGTAATATCCTGCTTCAAATACATGCTTGTTTGGAAAAACAGACATTGAATGAATAGAGTCTGTCAGTGTTTTTGATGAGAAAAAAACTTATATTCATATTGAGTTTTCTCATTGTACTTAAAAACATGATATAAGGTGGCATTACCAAAGTCCCCAGTTATTTTATTTGTGCGTGTCTGTCAGAAATTTATAAGCCAAAAATTCTTCAGTTACTTAGAGCTCATCTATTTTGAAGCAAAATGGTCCCTGTGTGTATTTTATTCTTTCAGTCTAGTTGCCATTATCAATGAGATCTTCATATGGGGGAGTACTGAAAAGTTCCTGGCTTTGGGTAAAAGAAAATACATATTCCCCTTTCAGATTCACACTCTTATTGCAGTGGTCCTTCAGTTTTTCTAAGTCCTGTAAAAGAACTTAGGTGGGGCCTCCATCATACCCTTAAAACCAGGAACTTTTCAGCACCCACTAGTATATCCTGTGCTTATATTTTCAGTTCAGTTTTGCACATGATATGCATCATTGCTGTACAGTATCTTGTATTCCTGGGTATGTGGATATTTGAAAATACCTCACAGTGACAATTGTTCCTTGCATAGTTATGGGCTGCCCCTTGGCATGAGAGAAGACTGTGTTGATACTGACATGTGACATTTCTGAATTACAGCAATTAGATAAAGAAGTACCAAATGATCCAAATGGAAGTTTACCTGTGTGAGAGGAAGACATAGGGATGAAGTGGTGAAAGCTGATCTGAAGAAAGGCTGAACCTCATGGTAAAGAGATGATAGAGGTGAGATGTTGTGCTAGAGTAAGCTATGTCCAACACATGTAAGTGGTGGGAGTAGCTATAAAGAATGGAATGCTGTGCAAAGCTGTGGGGTCAGGGTTGGTAAAAATGTCTTACTCTGACTGAATGTAAAAATTAATAAGTATTAAAATTTCCAATTCTGCAGACAGTAATGTGACTATTTTCTGCACCGAAAATAATCAAATCAGATTCTATGAAGAAGGTTCTGGTAGAATTAATTCATTGTTGTTATCATCATCATCATCATCATCATCATTTAACGACCATTTTCCATGCTGGCATGGGTTGGACAGTTAGTCAGGGCCTAGCTAGGCAAAAGACTGCCCCAGACTTCATGGTTTGTTTTCGTTTACAGAGTGAACTGTGCTTTTTATGTTTCACCAGCACTGGCAAGGTTTGTTTTGGCATGGTTTTTACAGCTGGATGCCCTTCCAAATGCCAACCACTTTAGTGTGAACTGGATGCATCAGCACTGGCAGGGTCACCAAGATCCTGTTTCTAAAATGATATTAAAATTTAGATTTTTAATTTAACCCCTCTTATATAGATATAGTGTTTTTCATTATAACTTTTAGAGGGATAATATTTTCAATATTTTACAAAATGATTTTTATTTCATTTAATGTAAGTTTTCATGTTACATTCACTTCAATTCTCTATATTTCAATGATACTTTAATCTTAAAACAAAAGGGTGACATATATCTGATTATCCGGCCATATTCTGCCTGTTTTATGTTCAAACGACCCAGATCCAGCCTCTCACACCTACCCTACAATGTCCTTCTAAAACTAAGCAATCACGTCCTTAAAATCTCAAAGCTATGAAATAATACATGGTTAATTAAAAATATATGAATAAACAAGCATTCCATTTGGCAAAATAATCTGAATGCAAAAGGGTTAAGGTAAAGTGGGAATCGAACTCAGAACATAAAGAATTGAAAGAAATACTAAAAGAAATTTTGTCTGATGCTCTAATGATTCTGTCTTATAGAAATAATAATAATAATAATAATAATAATAATCCTTTCTGCTGTAAGCACAAGGCCTGAAATTTGGGGGAAGGGAACAGCTTACATCGAACTCAGTGCATAACTGGTACTTACTTAATCAATCCCAAAAGATGAAAGGCAAAGTCGACCACTAAGCATTTCGTCCAGCACGCTAATGATTCTGCCATCTCACTGCCTTAATAATAATAATAATAATAATAATAATGTTTTCAAATTTTGGTACAAGGCCAGCAATTTCAGGGAAGGGGTTAAGTTGATTACACTGACCCTAGTGTTTAACTGGTACTTATTTTATCGACCCTGGAAGGATGAAAGGCAAAGTTGACCTTGGTGGAATTTGAACTCAGAATGTAAAGACAGGCAAAATGCCACTAAATACTTCTCCTGGCATGCTACCAATTCTGCCAGCTCACCACCTTATTCTTTTACTTGCTTCAGTCATTTGACTTTGGCCATGCTGGAGCACCGCCTTTAATCGAACAAATCAACCCTTTGTAAGCCTAGTACTTATTTTATCGGCCTCTTTTGCCGAACCGTTAAGTTATGGGGACGTAAACACACCAACATCGGTTGTCAAGTGATGGTGGGTGGGACAGACTCAGACATGCACACAAATATATATACATATATATATATATATGATGGGCTTCTTTCTGTTTCCATCTGCTAAATTCACTCACAAGGTTATGGTCAGCCCGAGGCTATAGTAGAAGACATTTGCCCAAAGTGCCACGCAGTGGGACTGAACCTGAAACCATGTGGTTGGTAAGCAAGCTTCTTACCACACAGCCACTCCTGCACCTTATAATAATAATAATAATAACAACAACAATCCTTTCTACTAAAGACACATGGACTGAAATTTTTGGGGAAGGGACTATTCGATTACGTCAACCCCAGTGTTCAACGAGTACTTAATTTATTAATCCCCATGAGGATGAAAGGTAAAGTTGACCTCAGCAGAATTTGAACTTGGTACGTAAAGATGGATGAAATACCACTGAGCATTTTGCCTAGCATGCTAATGATTCTGTCAGCTTGCCACAATAATAATAATAATAATAGTATCAATCCTTTCTACCAAAGGCACAAGGCCTGAAATTTTGGAGGAGAGGACTAGTCAATTACATTGACTCCTTCTTTTATTGACCCTGTAAGGATGAAAGACAAAGTGGACCTCAGTGGAATTTGAACTCAGAACGTAGCAACAGACGAAATACTGCTAAACATTTCGCCTGGTGTGCTAACAATTCTGCCAGCTTGCTGCCATAATAATACTGTTTACTATGGGATGAAATTTTAAGGGGAGGGAACAAGTTGATTACATTAACATGAGTACTTAACTAGTACTTATTTTATCAACCATGAAAGGCAAAGTCAACCTCTGCAGAGTTTGGACTCAGAATGTAAAGACAAGATGAAATGCCCCTAGTAACAATAATAATCCTTTTTACTGTAGGCATAAGACCTGAAACTTTGGAGGAGGGGAGGGCTAGTTGATTACATTGACCCCTCCAGTGCTCAACTGGTGCTTATTTCATTGACTCTAAAAGGATGAAAGGCAAAGTTGACCTAAACAGAATTTGAACTCGGAATATAATGATGGATGAAATGCCCTTAATAATAATACTAAAAATAATAATAAATGCCCTGATGCAATACCAGGCAGTGGCTCTTATGGCTTCTGATCTTAATTGATTGGAAGTGTTATCATGTACATTGTCTTGTCTTGGTATAAAAGATGGGCTACATCAAATATTCTGCTTAATACCACAGATTTGCTTGTCAGTTGTTTGACCTTAACCAGTTGAGCATGTCCCTTGGTGGCTGATGATATGTGCATCTCTGATCATGAGCAGAAGTAGTGGGGGAGCATCATAGTCTTTGGGGTTTGGATAATTCACCTTCGGAAACATGGGTATTTTGTTCATCATCCATAAACATATTCAGGGACCATTTGAGCGGGATGGGCTACTTGACTTGAAGAAAATTCTAATTGGGCCCCACCTGCAAGGTCATGCGTTGTTTATCTTGATATGAGATCACCATGTTGCGTACATATGGTTGTGATGCATGTGCCCGGTGTACCCTTATCAGACGGGTAGTCATGATGAGTATATTGGGCTTTGTATATTTTACCCCCTGTCTCACTTTGATAGCATGCACTGCTCTCTCACTCAATAATAATAATAATAGTTTCTGATTTAGGCACATAGCCAGAAGTTTTTAGATGTAGGGCTTAGTTGACCCCCACCACTAAACATTCAGACTGATACTTTATTTCATTGACTCCACAGTGAAGAAAAGCAAAGACTTGAACTCAAAACACAAAAGACTGGAACAACTATGTCAAGGCATTTCCCTGACACACTGTTTCTTACAATACATTGCATAATAATAATAATAATCAGCCTTTCTACTAAAAGGCACAAGGCCTGAAATTTGGGGAGAGGGGACTGGCCAATTTCAT
>NC_068996.1:37146561-37152772 GCF_001194135.2 Octopus bimaculoides | reverse complement strand
AGTGTCTCACTTGTCCTTAATTTATTGACCCTGAAAGGACAAAAGGCAAAGTCAACCTCAGCAGAATTTGAAGTCAGAACATGAAGATGGATGATTCTGCCAGCTCGCCGCCTTAACAACAACAACAACAACAACAAATGTAATAATGAAATGAACTGTTTTGATGTCGTCACAAAGTAGTCCACCACTCATTACCAACTATGAGGCTGCAATCTGGCAGAATTGTTAGCACACTGGGCAAAATGCTTGGCAGCATTTAGTCCATCTTCATGTTCTGAGTTTAAATTCTGCTGAGATCGACTTTACCTTTCATCCTTCTGGGGTTGATAAAATAAGTACCTGTTGAACACTGAGGTTGATGTAAGCAACTGGTGCCCTCCCCTAAACCTGCTGGCCTTGTGCTAAAATCTGAAATCAGTATTACTAACTATGTAACTCATATTATTAATACTTTAGGGTTTATGGAGATTAGTTTATTATTATGGATGTTCCTAAATTAGATATTCCATAATTCAACATATTATGACTTCAGTTCCATCCCATTAATATCATTTTCTGCTATTTCTGTTTTGAAATTTAAACACATGTAATAAATTCTTTCTCTTTGTAATAATTTTTGGTGTATTTGTAAAAAAACACTTATTTCAAGTTTCTTTGAACAGTAAACTGACAAATTCTTTAATTTCTTTCTTTTTCTTTTTTTATGTTTTTCAGAGGAACGCCATTACAAATGCAGTTATTGTTCTGCTGCTTTTTTTCACCCTCATCATTTGCAGCGCCATGAAAAGCAACTTCATAAATTAGGGAAAGAAGTGAAACCAAACCAGTGTAAAGACTGCTTTAAGACATTTGCAACTATGTTGACATTGAAATTCCATCAAGATTTTGCATGCAGGATGGTGCGACGCCCTCACCGTTGTTCACTGTGCCAACTTGGTTTTAAATCTTCTGAAGAGGTACGCGACCACAAATGCAGCAGTAATCCATCAAAGCCACTTTGTTGCCTACAATGTGATTATCGGACAGGATCACCACGGGATTTGGAACATCATCTAAGAATTCACACTGGGGAAAGATGCTACAAATGTGATCTTTGTGATTTTCGGACTGCATGGAAGAAAAACCTTAAAGAGCATGTTCTTAAACATTCTGGATTGAAACCATTCATTTGTCAAGTTTGCAATTTTGCTACTAATGACAAAAGTAACCTTAGGTCACATCTTGCAAAACATTCAGAAAATCGTCCTAACCTTTGCCATACATGTGGCTCATCATTCCGCGAGGCACGTTCCTTAAAGTCTCATATGCTTTCCCATAGTGATGCGAAAGCCTACAAGTGCTCGTCTTGTGATTGTTCTACTCGTTACAAGTCTTCATTAAAATCACATATGCGATCTCATCATGGAGCAGGAGCAGAGAAAGAGATTGTAAATTATAGTACAGACAATAGTGGAAATATTGAAAATAAACTACAAGAGGTTAATGAGATCTATGTGGAGACAATGGACATCACTAATGAAAATTTTGACGAGAAACAGTATTATATGTGTCAAGAGTGTAGCTATGTTATTGATGACAAAGCCATCTTTGACTCTCACACCTGTTTTTCTTCTCCTCTCTCTCAAACAGCTACGTCTCTTCTGGATGGTGGAATGGTTATCCAGATCATAGAAAACACTTCAGATTTGTCTCCTGTTCTTCAAAAACAATAACTTTTATTAATTATTACCTTATTTTGAATTAACTTTCATATAAAATGATATAATTTCATAATCCTGCCACATTTGTTAACTGTATCTGTTGCAAAAATATTTGATCTTGTGGAGAATTTGAGATGCTGATTATCAGAGTTATTAAGATTGGAATATGATTAAGATATCTCTGTATTGTGATTGTTTAATCAGTGGAAAAAAATATCATTGCCATCTTCTTCGTTAGCACCATTTTATTATCATTTGGTACAGTCCTGTCATTGAAAGTTTGCTTCCTGACCAATGATGCTGGGCTCAAATCTCATTGTGGGGCACATTGAGCAAGTGTTTTCTGCTATAGCTCCCAGCCAACCAAAGTCTTGTGCATATGTGTATCTTTGTCTTGACATTATGCAACAGGTGTAACTACCAATCTTATAATCAATGTACTTTTGTTTCCAATCTTGTGTAAACATGTCTAGTTCTGGGGATGTATTACTTTCAAATTTTGGCTCAAGGCCAACAACTTCGGAGTGGTGGTGGAGGGTTAAGTTGATTACATCAACCCCAATATTCAACTGGTACCTATGTTGTCAACTCCGAAAGGATGAAATGCAAAGTTGGCCTTGGCAGAATTTGGACTCAGAACGTATGAATGGATGAAATGTTGCTAATATTCTGCCAGATTGGTGTCTTTAATATTGATTTCAAACTTTGGCACAAGGCCAGCCATTTCAGGGAAGAGGTTAAATCGATTACATCGACCCTAGTGCTCAACTGGTACTTATTTTATCAATCCTGAAATGACAAAAGGTAAAGTTGACTTTGGTGGAATTTGATCTAAGAACAGGGAAGATGGATGAAATATCGCTAAGCATTTTACCTGGCATGCTAATGATTCTACCAGCTTGCCATCTTGCTTTGTGGGATGTATTTACTTTCTTCAAAAAAGTCAGAACTGATGACAGGAAAGACATCCAGTTATAGAAAATCTGCCTCAACATCTTTCCTCTGATTCATTCAAGCATGAGAAAATGGATGCTAAAATGATGATTTGTGTGTGTGTGTGTGTATATATATATGATGGGCTTTTTCAGTTTCTGTCTACTAAATCTACTCACAAGGGTTTTGGTCGGCCCAGGTCTGTAGTAGAAGACACTTGCCTAAGGTGGGTGCCACACAGTGGGACTGAACTCGTAACCATATGGTTGGGAAGCAAGCTTCTTACCACACAGCCAACTCTTCCTCAATTCAGTTATTTTCCACACCATCCTATATATGCATGTGTGAGGTCACTGCTTTCAGATTTAATCTTACTATTACTTTATAGATCCTGTTTTTATCCATCTCTATTATAAGTATCTTCTACCAACAACTCAACAACTCACAGTACTTTCTCCACTTGTCATGTATTGGTTGTCATTTGTTGAAACAGATTTTCTATAACTGGATGTCCTTCCTGTTGTCGGCCCTAACTTGTTTTAACCCTTTAGTATTTAAACTAGTCATATCCGGCTGAAATATTCTACCTGTTTTATGTTCAAACCAACTCGATTGGTTCTCTCACACAGTACAATTGCATTCAAAAAATATACTTTCACATCAACAAAATCTTGATGGTACAAGATATACTTGATTAGTTCAAAACAAGATCAATAAATAGTCATAATACAATTTTAGATGTGTCGATATCTGCTGCCTCCAAGAAGTAAGATGGAGAGGAGGTTCTGCTAGGTTCCTCACAGGCAAAGAACACAGGTACAAGATTTTCTGGGCAGGGAATACTGATGGGGTTGGGGGCATGGGTATACTTCTTGTGGAGAAATGGGTGGATAAGGTAATCGAGGTAGTCAGAGTATGCAATAGAATACTTAAGATTAGATTAGTGCTACATCATGGGTTAGCAACCATTATCTAGGCCTATGCCCCTCAGCCGGGGCTACCTGATGGACAGAAAGACTGATTCTATGACACCCTCTTGCAGACTACCTCATTGACGAATGACAGAGACCATCTCTTTGTAGCTGGTGACTTCAATGGATATGTTGGACAACATGCAGAGGGCTTCCATGGGGTACATAGAGGCTATGGTTTTGGTTCCTGTAGTGAGGAGGGAACCAGGCTGCTGGAGTTCTGTGATGCAAATAATCTTATGGTTTCTAACTTCAGGAAACCTGCCAGTCACCTTGTCTCACCTACTGTTCTGGCAGACACACTTGCCAAATTGACTACATCCTTGCCAGAAAAAAGGAAAGATGGCTGCTTATAAATGCCGAAACCTAGACTAGTAGTTAGCGACTTCAGGATCAGGGCTAAATGGATACCCAGAAGATGACCAGCATGGAGGAGAAGGGTCTGGAAGCTTAAAGATCTTGCAAATGGACAGAGATGTAGAGACATATTACTCAAAGCCTTTGACGAAATAGAAGGGGATATAGTATCATATGATGTAGAAGACAACTGGAAGTTTCTACGGGACAACCTGATGAGGGCTACTGACCAGATCTGTGGAAGTCCCCTCTCGACCCAAGGTAACGTGGTGGTGGAACAATGTTGTTGACAGGGCTATTAGACAAAAGAAACGGGCTTGGAAGGACTGGAAGAACGGTGGTAGCAAGGAATTGTATCAGACTGCCAGAAGGGAGGCTAGGAAACAAGTTTATTTAGCCAGAGGGGAAGCAGATAAGAAAAAATTTGTCAATGTTCTGCATTGTGAGGACCAAAGACTAGAGGTATTTCTTGTTGCAAGACAGTGTGTGAGAGAGAATCATGATGTCATAGGAGAGAAATATGTCCGCATGGATGATGGTTCACTTACATTCAACAAGGTTGCAAAGAGAGAGGTTTGGAGATGCCACTCTGAAAGGTTGCTCAATAAAGAGAATGAATGGGAGAAAGAGAGTCTGCCAAATGTCGACCCAACAGAAGGACCAGCTATCTGAATTGACAGTACCTTGGTAGATAAAGCAATTAAGGGTACGAAGACGGGGAAAGCCCCCCGGCCCATCAGGAATCACCGCAGAGATGCTCAAAATATCTGGCGGTGTCTGTTATAGCCTAGTCACCTGTATAGTTAATCAGGTTATACACGAAGGAGTCATTCCCAATGACTGGTGTAGCAGCACCATAGTCAACTGCTACAAAGGTAAAGGTGACGCTTTAGACACAAATAATTACAGAGGTATCAAGTTGTTGGACCAGGTAATGAAAGTCATGGAGAGGGTCAGTTTAGATAAGATGCAGTTTGGGTTCGTACCAGGGAAAAACACCACTGATGCTATATTTCTGGTAAGACAGCTGCAGGAGAAATACCTAGCCAAAGATAAACCGCTGTACCTGGCTTTCGTTGAAATGGAGAAAGTCTTTGACAGGGTCCCCTGATCTTTTATCTGGTGGTCAATGAGGAAACTAGGGATAGATGAATGGTTAGTGAGAGCTGTACAAGCCATGTACAGGGACACCGTCAGTAAGGTGAGGGTTGGCAACGAGTACAGTGAAGAATTCCGGGTTGAGATAGGGGTCCACCAAGGTTCAGTCCTCAGCCCCCTCCTATTTATCATAGTCCTCCAAGCAATAACAGAGGAATTCAAGACAGGATGCCCCTGCGGGCTCCTCTATGCTGATGACCTTGCTCTTATTGCTGAGTCACTATCAGAACTAGAGAAGTTTCACATGTGGAAGCAAGGATTAGAATCAAAGGGCCTTAGAGTCAACCTAGCTAAAACCAAAGTCTTAATTAGGAAGGTAGACAAACTACAAATCCCTTCAGGTAGATGGCCCTGCTTGATCTGTAGAAAAGGTGTAGGTAGAAACTCTATTAGACGTTCCCAGTGTAAGCTATGGACACAGGTGCAGCAATATCAAAGGAAAGCTAACTGGAAAGATAGTTTTTGTATGTGGCAGATGCTCAGGAGGAATAAACACTGGAAATGTGCAGAGAACAACTGTTACATTCCAGGGAGAAAAACTAGAAGTAGTTGATAGCTTCTGTTACCTAGGTGACCAAGTCAGTAGCGGGAGTGGGTGCTCTGAAAGCGTAGCTGCTAAAATAAGATTAGCCTGGGCAAAGTTCAAAGACCTCCTACCTTTGCTGGTGACAAAGGGCCTCTCGCTCAGAGTAAAAGGTAGACTGTATGATGCATGTGTACAAACAGCCATGCTACCTGGCAGTGAAACATGGGCTGTGACTGCTGAGGACATGTGTTAGCTTGCAAGGAATGAAGCCAGTATGCTCCAATGGATGTGTAATGTCAGTGTGCATATACGACAGAGTGTAAGCACTCTGAGAGAAAAGTTGGTCTTAAGAAGCATCAGATGTGGTGTGCAAGAGAGGCAACTGTGATGGTATGGTCATGTGGTGTGAGTGGATGAGGACAGCTGTGTGAAAAAGTGTCACACCCTTGCAGTTCAGGGAACCTGTAGAAGTAGACCCAGGAAGACCTGGGATGAGATGGTGAAGCACGACCTTCAAACATTGGGCCTCACCGAGGCAATGGCTAGTGACCAAGACCTTTGGAAAT
>NC_068996.1:37139727-37146551 GCF_001194135.2 Octopus bimaculoides | reverse complement strand
GCCTCACCGAGGCAATGACTAGTGACCAAGACCTTTGGAAATATGCTGTGCTTGAGAAGACCTGGCAAGCCAAGTGAGACCATAACCCGTGGCCTACGCCAGGGGTGTAACTAACCTACTTATGTGTACCTTTATTTCGTTGGACACTAAACTTTGCTTCTGAAGACCTGTTGAGGCAAGTGAAATCACAATCAAAATCAAATTCGCTGACAGCACCGCCTGACTAGCACCCATGCCAATGGAACATTAAAAGCACCATCCGAGCGTAATCGTTGCCAGGGCCGCTGACTGGCTCCCATACCGGTGGCACATAAAAAGCACCATTTGAGCATGATCGTTACCAGCATTACCTTACCGGCACGTGAAAATCAACATTTGAACAAGGTTGTTGCCAGTGATGCTGGACTGGCTCCTGTGCAGGTGGCACATAAAATACACCATTTTGAGCATGACCGTTGCCAGTACTGCATATCTAGCCCTCGTACTGGTGGCATGTAAAAGCACCCACTACACTCTTGGAGTGGTTGGCGTTAGGAAGGGCATCCAGCTGTAGAAACTCTGCCAGATCAGTTTGGACCTGATGCAGCCATCTGGCTCGTCAGACAAACCGTCCAACCCATGCCAGCACAGAAAGCGGATGTTTAATGATGATGATGAAAGGGTTAAAGAAAGTTAATATATCCCTCATAGCTGGACATGTTTATGCATAAGGCTGGAAACAACGTACATTGATGATATTTGCTTACAACTATTGCATGATGTTAAGACAAAGAGAGAGACACACACACACACGCACATACACAAAAATATATACGCAGACATGCAGGAAGTAAATAGACACGTTTAATTTTCAAAATCTTTTATTTGATATTAATTGGTTGAAGAATTATGCTCGTCTATAATACCTAAGCTTATGCAGATATGTAACACATGCTCTTGGACTAACTGTTTTGCAATGTCAGAAGCCTTTGAATGGGGTTTGTGTTCCACGATTCTCTTCAAACAGCAAAGCTTCCTTTCCAAGGGCCTCGGTTGGCCAGGACTAGAATCTGTTGATTCTTTTCCTTGGTTTTTGAATTGCACTATAATTCTATTAACAGCAAGAGGAATTTGAAGATTTTTGGCAATTTGTTGCTGGCTAAGACTAGCCTCAGATTGCCCAACAATACAACCTTTTTGAAAATCTGACAGTTCTGCTGAAGTTTTTGTGCGTGGCAGGGTTACTCTTTGCAAATGTTTAATATAGTGGCATCTAGAATGAAAAGGAATAATTACATTGTAAATTCTACATCATTGAAAACATATTAAGACACTTGGATCAGAAATTTTGAAAATTAAAGGTGTCTATTTACTTCCTGCATGTCTGTGTACAACAGTCTTCCTTGTAGTACTACCATAAATATCCAGTATTTCCATTCATGCGATTCAGTCAAAGCAATCACTCTATCCTATAACATTGTCAAAAACCACATCCCAAAGACGGACTAGTTTCTTCATCAAAGCTATGAAATATTTTTAGCTTTGACCATGAAACTGAAGTAAAACCTACAGTAGTTTACTGCTCATATGTCTGTGACAGTGCCACTACAGAAGGCCATTTGGCTCATTGGTAAAAATTCATTCGCCATGTTCTTAGGCTGTAGATATACTCATATATATAAATATATATATCATCACCATCACCGTCATTTAACGTCTGCTTTCCATGCTGGCATGGCTTGGACAGTTTGACTGGGGACTAGTGAGCCAGATGGTTGCACCCGGCTCCAATCGGATCTGGCAGAGTTTCTACAGCTGGACGCCCTTCTTAACGCCAACCACTCCGAGAGTGTAGTGAGTGCTTTTAGTGTCAATAAGGCGACGCTGGTAACGAAAATGCTCGAATGGTATTTTTTACGTGCCATTGACACAGCGGCTACACAGCAGCCCTGGCTATGATCACACTTGGATGGTGCTCTTAGCACTCCACTAGCACGGAAGCCAGTCATGCGGTGCCGTCGTCAAATTCGATTCCAATTTCACTTGCCTCAACAGGTCTTCACAAGCATAGTTTAGTGTCCAATGAAAGAAAGGTATGCCTAAAGGGGCTGGTTACACTACCAGCATAGGCCACAGGTTATGGTCTCACTTGGCCATAACCTGTGGCCTATGCCGGTGGAGTAACCAGCCCATTTATATATATATATATATATATGCTATGGTTTTTGGTAAGCAGTGTCGATGGAAAGGAGAAAATTTATTGTGAGAGGATGGTAATGGAGACAAATAACAAAGGGGATAGTGTTAGGGTGGGAGTTATGGAGACAGGAGAGGAGAAGGTGGAGAATAATGTCAGGAATTAGTGTGAAAGACAGTGGGTGTGGTTGTGTGACAAGGTGATAGTAGTAGTGCAGTGTGTTGAATAGCATTTGGTACCAGTGGATGAGGTGGGTCTGTCCATCTGCCATACTAGCAAGGTTTGGATGGTTCAACAGGGTCCAAAATAATTGTTATTGTAGTTACACAGGTTTATTGTTAAGAGCAAGGCTTGTCCCCTGCATCCCTTATCTTGTGAGTTCGTGGGTGCTGCTGCCATGTAAAAAGCACCCATACTGGTGCTATTTGAATGTATCCATTCCAGTGCTGCATAAAAGCACCCAGCATATTCTGTAAAATGGTTGGCATTAGGAAGGGGATCCAGCCATTGAAACCATACCAAAACAGACATGGAGCCTGGGCAGCTCTTCAGCTGACTAACTTCTGTCAAACCGTCCTACCCATGCCAGCATGGAACAAAAATGATAAATAATGATAATGATGAAGAGGGGAAAGAGTAACAGAGGCAGTGTTAGAGAATGAGGGTAATCAAAGGGAAAGTAGTAGACAGTAGTGATGTGATGAGGGGAGGAGGTTGTGAGGGAGAGAGTTAGTGATAGGACGGTGGGAAGGTTGAGTAAGGAGTGATGCATTGCTACCCCACATTATATGTTGGGTAGTAATGCAGGGGTATCTGGAAGAGAGATAAGATGATGATAAGGGTGCATAGTGTATCCTCAAGGTAATGTGTCCCAGAGAGTTTGGTAACAGCGAATCAGAATAGATGAGTAAAGGATGTGAGGGTGCAATCCCTCCTTACTCAAGAATCTTGATTCAAGAGGAAAGAGGGGCTGTAAAATACTGGTAGTGTAAGTATGAGGGAGGTAGGTATTTATTCCATAGGCATAGATAGAATATTTTTTTCAGTTGTGGGTGACACAGCATGGTGACATAAAAAGATGATGGGAAGATGAGAGGATAAGAAGACATAGTGGATAGGGTATAGAATAAATAAAATGGTTGGTGGTGGGTGGGGTAGCATGCACAAAACAGCAGACAAGGGATAGATGCAAACACTAAGCTTGTGTGGGAGGTCAGGTTTTCTGCAGTACTCAGTATTTCATTCTAAGTTTTCCTCAGTCTCTCTTTCTTTTCCACAAGTATCATTCACTTTGGGCATTTGGTGCTTGGTTACACAACTACACACACACATGCACAATCTCATGTGAGTAATTAGGGCCAGCAAAAGAGACAGATAGATGGACAGAGAAGAAAGGGAAAAATGAGTCATAGATATTTTTTAATCCATGCAATTAAAACTGTAGATGAGATGCTGTCTTTGTGTTTTAGCTAGAGATACATTTTTCCCTTTCTTTTTGTTCGATGTGTTTGTTTGCTTTCACATGTATCTTGTTTCTTTCATTAGATGATGGCCATGCTGGGGCACCACCACCTTGAAGGAGTTTAGTTAAATGAATTGGCTTCAGTACTTACATTTTCTAAGCCTATACTTATTATATCAGTTTCTTTCACTGAACTGTTAAGTTATGGAGATGTAAACACACCAACACTAGTTGTCAAGTGGTGACAGGGGACAAACACACACACACACACACGCAACAGGCTTCTTTCAGTTGTTTCTGTCTGCCAAATCCACTCATAAGGCTTTGGTCACCCCGTGACAATAGTAGTAGATACTTTCCCAAGGTATCGTGCAGCAGTACTGAACCCAGAGCCATGTGGTTGGGAAGCAAGCTTCTTACTGCTCATCTATGCCTACCAAAAGAGCATCAAAGAACAGAGTTAGCTAACTATGTTTATTGTTTAGTTTACACATGTTTTATTAACCTCAATAAGTCAGTCTTGCATAATGCCATTTCCATGTTGACAACTACTGGACCATTTCTTGTACTGTGGAGATCTTCCTTAACAGTCAATGATAAAGTTAATTCATCAGGATTCAACAATAGACACAATAAGCTGACAGCTTTCGTCTTTGAATTTTGCCAACAGCTCACTACATCATCATCATCATTTAACATCTGCCTTCCATGACTATGTCCATTTAAAAGCAATCACATAAAAGGTGGTTACAATCAAACAAATACAAGGAGAAAAGGTTCAAATAGAAGGAGGAAGAACAAAATAAGTTACATCCAGATCAAGGAACACATGTACGCTCATGCCTCTCCAGTAAAAAAGCATCTAGACCAATAGTTCTCAACCGTTTTTTTTTTTTTTACTTTGATTCCTATTTAACTTGGTAGGGGTTTTGCTTATAGCTATTTGATGTCTAAAAACTCCTATTATGATTCTTTTGATTAGATATTAGGAATTGTGTGAAAAAGTATTTAAAGACTTTGTGTATTGTAGAAGTATAAACGATTTATTGCAGATAAAAATAACAACTAAATCCTATGTGGAATCCCAAGAGCCATGTAGATCCCTGTTGAGAACAAATGATCAAGAAAGATGTCATACAAGGGGAAATAACAACAACTATATTAGTTGCCAGCAGTAACATCGGCAACTTGAAGATTAAGGAAGCCATTATCATAAGGGATCTTTCAGCTGAAATAAATACCAGAGAAGACCTCAGCTGCATACACTGGGCAGTCTAGCACTCCCACTACACTTCTTCATTATACAACACTCTCTTGCCACAATGATCATATCTTGACATACCATACATACCCCACTTAATATTTTACCCAAATGTTTCTAATATATTTTTATGGAACAGTCAATTCTAAGTTTGAATGGAAGCCACATTGAGATTCAGATAAGACATCATTTACAAGCTATTTATTCAGACTGATAAGAACACTTGCCAGAAGCTGACAGTAGAGCAATGCCACAATGGTTGTCATATTTTATTCTGACTCCCTCTCTTTTATAATGAGGAAAGATAACTGCATCTTTTCGGGCCTTGGAAACAACACCAACTCTTCAGACTATTCTAATAAGCTTGTGGAGATTCTCTGTCATACAACTAGTCTGCTACCAAAGTGCAAGACCTTACTGCAAATTCCATCTTTTTCAGGTACTTTAACAAGATTCAGCTTATTGTTGTTACTAACTCATCTGTTAAGATGACAGATTTTTGTCAAATAGTGCCAATTACGAAATCATCAACAACCAGCTCATAGTTCAGAAAAATGGTGAACCTAATACCCGTAATTTCTGTTGATTTAGTTTATAGTAAGTAGAGTAGAGCCCTCTTTGGAAAGCAAAAAGGAACTGGTGCAAAATTCTTGGGCCATTAACTTGCATAATGAAATAGCAGAGCTTCTTACTCTCATATGCATTAGTGGCAGCTTATGTGTGTGTGTGTGTGTGTGTATGTGTGTACATGTATGTATAAATATATATATGCATATACACATCGATATTCTGTTATTCTTTTACTTGTCTCAGTCATTTGACTGGGGGGCCATGCTGGAGCACTGCCTTTTAGTTGAAGAAATCGACCCCTGGACTTATTTTTTGTAAGCTGGGAGCTTATTCTATCAGTCTCTTCTGCCAAACCACTAAGTTAGATGTAAGCACACCAACATCAGATGTCAAGTAATGGTGGGAAGACACAAAAACACATACTTAAATATATATATATATATATATATATATACATATACTTTGCCTTTCATCCTTTCAGGGTCGATAAATTAAGCACCAGTTGCATACTGTGGTCAGTCTAATCAATTGGCCCCCTTCCCCAAAATTTCAGACTTTGTGCCTATAGAAGGAAAGATATACATATATATATACAACGGGCTTCTTTCAGTTTTCATCAACAAGTACACTCACAAGACTTTGGTTGGCCCAAGGCTATAGTAGACAACACTTGCCCAAGGTACCACACACTGGGACTGAACCCAGAACCATGTGGTTGGGAAGAAAGCTTCTTATCACACAGCCATGCCTGCACCTATAATATATATATATATTTCATACTCATTTAAAAGAAGAAGAAAATGGAGATTGGGAAGTTAATAATCATTTATAATTAACAGCAAATTGGTCATCTCCATTTAAAGTCATTTCTATTAATATTCATTAATAAACATTAAAGTTACATTTATGCAACATGAGCATAATATCAGGTGAGGTGTTTACAGGCTGATTAAAGACAAGTAAAGTAAATAGAATTGATAGAGGAAAGTTAAATACAAATAAGGTAAGTTTATCTTAATATATAAAGCTGAAATTGTGTGTTTGTGTGAAGCCTTTTTGAAAGTTTATAGAAATCCACATTTTCCACTTTTCGTAAAAGTTTTTACATCAATGGAATTTTCTCGATGTGAACTTTCCAGTGCAGTAATTAGATTTTTAAAATTCCGTTTACTTTGTGTGATTTAAGGGAGATTTGGCTGTTGTTTCTAGCAACTTTTATAGTTCATCCCTGCTACCTGGAACGCCATTCTTACACACACGCTCAACATAAAAATATAGAGAGTAAGAGTAAAAGAGGGAGAGGGAGAGAGAGAGAAAGTGATACATACAACGTCATAGATTAAAATTTCATCTCA
>NC_068996.1:37133690-37136325 GCF_001194135.2 Octopus bimaculoides | reverse complement strand
ACACACACACACACACACACACACACACACACACACACACACACACACACACACACATACACACACATATATATATACATATATACGACGGCCTTCTTTCAATTTGCATCTACCAAATCTACTCACAAGGCTTTGGTTGGCTCGAGGCTATAGTAGAAGACACTTGCCCAAGGTGCTATAGTAGAAGACACTTGCCCAAGGTGCCATGCAGTGGGACTGAACCTGGAACCATGTGGTTCGTAAGCAAGCTACTTACCACACAGCCACTCCTACGCCTATAATAAACAATTATTAACTTCCCAGTCTCCATTTTCGTCTTCTTTTAAATGAATATAAACTATATATTTTTACATATACCTATTATTTTAAGGAAATTAATTGCCCAAAAATACTAGTATTGAACCAGTATTTCCTTGGATGAAACCATCACTTCATGAGGTTAACACAGCCTCTAATTAAATTTTATATACAGTAAAGCCCTCGACTACTGTGAGTGTCATGTTCCAAAGCACCCGATGATAGGTGAAAATCTGTAAAGTAGAAACAGTAGTGTACTGTATATTTTTTAAAATTATTTTTATAATTTCTATATATTTATTTTATTATAAATGCAAAACAACACCACAGAGGAATCAATGTAAGCTTAAATAATAAACCATGATATAATGAGGGATTAGTGTGTGTGTGTGTGTGTATATATATATATATATAGAGAGAGAGAGAGAGAGAGGGAGAGAGAAATTATGAGTTAGAAGTTATGCAACTGTCTAAGGGATAAATGGTGACCCTACAGAAGAACCAGCAATTTGAGTTGACAGCAGCATGAGAGATAAAATGATTAAGGGCATGAATGTAGGGAAAGCTGGTGGTTTAAGGATGCTCAAAGTATCTGGCAAAGTAGTATAATCACCAAAAATAGTTAATCAAGAAATTCAGGGAGGATTATGTGTCTGGCATAGCAGTACCATTGTAAGCTGGAATAAGAACAAAGGAAATGTCTTAGAGAGTGGAAGTTATAGAGGCATCAAATTGTTGGACTAAGTTATGAAAGTTACAGAGAGGGCCATGGCACAACTGATCCATGAAAGAGTTCATATAAATGAAAGCAAAGATTTATCAAGGCTCAATCCTCTGACCTCTCCTATTCATTGTTATCCTAAAGGCCTCATAAAGGAGTTTAAGACTGGCTATTCATGGGAACTCCAATATGCTGCTGATCTAGTTGAATCTTGAGGGGAATTAGAAAGAAAGTTTTCAACATGGAAGCTAAATCTGGAACTGAAAGGTCTTAGCAAAACAGAGGTTTCAGTAAGCAGGAAAAAAGACCAGACTGTGATATCCTCAGGGAAATAGCCTTGCTTGATTGCAGAAAAGGGGTAGGTATAAACTCCGTGTATTGTACCCTGTATAAGCTATGAAGACATTAGAGATGTAATGGAATCACAGGCAGACTAATACAGAAGGAATGCTTCATATGTACTGGAGCAATATGTACCAGAGCACTTAGGAAACAAACTCTCTTGAATACCCAGCTGACGTGCTAGAAGTCATTGATAGATTCCATAACCTAGGTGATGTAATTAACAAGGGAGATGATTGCTCTAAAAGTACAGCAGTCAGAGTAAGAACAAGCTGGAGAAAATGAAAGGAGCTATTATGTATAAAACTTGTATTAGAACTGTAATGATGCATGGTAGTATTAGAACTGTAATGATGCATGGTAGTGAGACATAGGTCTTGCATGTAAAGGACTTGAGAAGGCTAAAAAGATAAATGATGCTAACATGCTCCAATGGGTATGTAATATTAGTGAGCTTGAATGACAAAGTACAAATGAGCTGAGAGAAAAACTGGATATAAGGGGAGTCAGGTGCGTACAAGAAAGAAGACAGTGGCGCTATGGGCATACTGAACATTCCAAGTTAATGAGAGAGTGAGACTAAGGAAGACTTGGGATGAAATGTAAAGGCTGATCAGAAGTTGCTGTACCTTACGGAGATGACAAAGATCATACTGTCTGGCACTACGTAGTGATGCAAAAGACATGTCTATCCATAACAACACATACCCTAACCCAAGGGTTATATTATGGCTAGAGCTAATATTTATTATGCTATTATAATAATTATTTAATTTCTTTTAAGTTATAGAAGAAATGATATTGCCTATATTTCTTGATGTTGAGTATCCCACTCTTATATTAGTAGAGTCTTACAGCTGTTTCCAGGATATTTTATATATCCCCTTCATCAGAGATGGTGTGAGAAAATGGTTAAGCAATAGTTATTCTAGATAAGATATGAAACAGAGAGTGAAATGGAGGAATGAAAATAGACATGAGATATGCAGGGATATTGCATCTGTAGATCCATTATTTAGGCAGAATGGCACTAGAATCTTATATATATACCATTCTAATTAAATAATGGAACTGGAGATACAATATCCCTGCATATCTCACGTCTATTTTCATTCCTCCACTTCGCTCTCTATTTCATATCTTATCAAGAATAACTATTGCTTAACCATTTTCTCACACCATCTCCGATGAAATAGCTGTAAGACCTTCTATTTATAATATCCTGGAAATAGCTGTAAGACCTTCTATTTATAAATGTTCTATCTTTCACAGCCT
>NC_068996.1:37132576-37133062 GCF_001194135.2 Octopus bimaculoides | reverse complement strand
ACTTTTATTTCCTGTCTCACAAGTGTTCAATGTGGCCACCACCTGCAGCATGGGCAACATTAATGTGATAAGAGAATTCCTCTCAGACGTGTATTAGCATATCACAATCCATTGAGTTGATTGTTGTTGTTATTTGATGTTTAAGGTCATTGAGGTTAGTGGGTAGTGGTGGAACATAAACGTGATCTTTTACATATCCCCACAAGAAAAAATCTCACACAGTGGATCATTATATGCAGGTACGCGTTTGAGAGGAATTCTCTTATTGCATTGATGTTGCCAGTGCTGCAGGTGGTGGCCACACTGGACACTTGTAAGACAGGAAATAAAAGTTGATTGTAAGTAAATACTTGTGACTTAGCTGGAGTTTTCTATTGCTTTTCCTTATTAAAATATTGTATAATGAAATTGGTTCATTCTTTTTGAATAAACCTGTATATATATCTATATCTGTATCTATCTATCTATCTATCTATCTATCTATCT
>NC_068996.1:37120463-37132476 GCF_001194135.2 Octopus bimaculoides | reverse complement strand
CAATGACAATATTGACCAAGGTTACCGTGGTCTTTCCCGTAGGCTTTTCTCTCCCCGGCTAAACCTAAACTGTCCTCCCCTCTTTTTACACGAGAATATTACTGTGATACACGATCCCTATTGATCGCTTTTTTTTTTCTCGACCCCTTTTGATCGAACTCCCCCCTTTTTCTCGTCCTACGATCCCTTTTGATCGACACACCCCTATTTTTTTTTTCCTTCCCCCTCCCAAAAAGAAAAGCTCTACATTGTATTTGTCCCATCTTTGTTGAGCCCTGTGTGGCTAATAAAAGAAATGTATCTATCTATCTATCTATCTATCTATCTAACTATACACACACACACACACACATATATATATACACACACACACACACACACACACACATATATAAATATACATATATATACATATGCACACACACATATATATATATACATACATATATTTAAATAATTTGGGAAAACAATTTTCAAAATCAATCAGGTACAACCCTTCAGCATTATATGCCTCTACATATCATACCATGGGGTCTTATTTATCATATATTTATATATTTATTTATAAATACACAAAGTATCTGATAAAAGTCAATATTAATTCAATTTTGGGGGATTAATCGATATGCGAGTATTCTATTTCTGATAATACAAAAATAACCTAATGAGTATACCTGACAGTAAACTCATGGTATCAGTGTGCACATCACGAAATAATACGTAAAGGATATAACCAAAATTACTAACAGAGTATATAATATACTTCATTAATTATCTCCTACTTTAGTTAATACTTAAATTTATTAAATATGAAGGAACTACACGTGTTTCAGTATTGGAAGATTACAATATATATATATACATATACACAACTGTATACATATATATATATATATATATACATATATAAATACATATAGGCAATCGTCAGATTTACAATTATTCCAAAACATCTTTAGGTTCTTTTTCAAAATATTATATATCTAATTTTACATCCCTTTAAAAAATAAGCAATATAATTAAGCATTAAAAATTAAGAATTAAAATTAAAAATTTAAATTATACTTTGTAATATTAAGAATCAGAATTTATAAATTATACATTATAAATATGAATTAATATATATATCAATCATGTAAAACCAAATATATGTCAAATACAGAATGTGAGATATAAGATTATACACCAGAATAAAAATGTTTGTGTTTAAATGTGATATATAACAAGAAAAATTCAAATACATATCTTCCTTTTGTTGCTGGTATTAAAATGGTGATTAAAACGATGATAAATTCCCATATATATATTTACTTAAGTCTGTGGACCTACTTAAATTGGGATTTTTAAAGGTCTGGTAGTGTTGAGATATTCTTTTTTTAATTTCATTAGCTGTTGATCCAATATAAACCTTATTTATAATTTTATCATTATTGTTCTTAGGGCTAACTATACATTTATAAATTACATTATCGATATTACAATTATTAGAGAGCTTACATTTAGTCTTATCACAACATGAACATTTTTCTATATGTTGATTAAGACTTCTATCACTATCGGTTATATTATGGCAAGAGCTATTATTTATTATGCTATTATAATAATTATTTAATTTCTTATTATTTATAGAGGAAATGATATTACCTACATTTTTCAATGTTGAGTATCCCACTCTTATGGTTTTATTGCTCACATTTTTGCTGATGCTTGTATGAGTGTGTGTACTTGTGCCATACAGCTTGCCCGAGGGCATGTATACATCCATATCTGTTAACGGTTATTTTCAATACTTTTCTCACTGGATTACATGTTCATTTTTCTTTTAGTCTTCTGCAATTTTATTTTTCATCTTCTATATATATGAAGACTTTACCTCCATCTGATTGTTTTTTTTCTCTCTACAAAACATTGTGGAACAGTCATTTTAATGAGTGGTTTTTATTTATTTATCTATCACCTGATGAGATACGTCTGCGCCACCTGATGCTCCTGAACCAGTTGTTGAACGTCCCACAAGAGGAATAGATGCTAGATGTATTGAAACAATTGTTGTGATTAATAATAAATTCTTGTATATTTCATCTTCTGTATTTCAGTTGTTATTTACCTAACAATCACTCTGAAAGTGACCATGCTTTACCAGTAAGCTACCAGGTATAAACCATTTGTTTTATTATCCATTAATGTATATATATATTCTTTTATTTATGCACCCTTTTCAAGCCTAGCCAGGCTCATGGGCCCGGTTCCCCGGTTTCTATGGCATATGTGTTCCCCCCCAGCTGGATGGGATGCCAGTCCATCGCAGCGTTACTCAAGAAACAGGAAGAAAGAGTTGGGGTGAAAGAGTATAACAGGGGTCACCACCACCCCCTGCTGGAACCTCGTAGAGTTTTTAAGTGTTTTCACTCAATAAACACACACAATGCCTGGTCTGAGAATCGAAACAGCGATCCTCCGACTGCAAGTCTGCTGCCCTAACCACTGGGCCATTGCGCCTCCACAATGTATGTATACACACGCACATATAAATATATATAGAGAGAGATGGCATAAGTATGTATTCCTCCATCTTGCACTATTTTTGAAAATTATAAGATTATGAAACCTTGTTAATGTAAATAAATCTTCTTTTCTACTTATCTGAAAAGAATATTTATTCTGTATGTATGCATATGTGTGTATATACAAATATACATTGATTCATAGATACATGCATAACTACACACACACACACACACACACACACACACACACACACACACACACACACACACACACACACACACACACACACACACACACACACACACACACACACACACACACACATATATATATATATATATATATAGAGAGAGAGAGAGAGAGAAAGAGGCACCCAATACACACTCTCAAACATATGAAGCATATCCATATAGGTATATGAAGTATTTATATGAAACAATATGATCGTACTGTAAATGTTGACTTTCATTAAATAACAAAAATATTCATTCTTGTTGCTTTTGCTTTTAATAATCAACACATTTTAATCTCTCTCTCTCTCTCTCACTCTCCACCTCTCTTTCTCCCCTCCCCTCCCTCTCTCCATCTTCCCATCTCCCCTCCCTTTATCCTCGTCTATATATAAATATAAATACATCTATGTATGCATAGAAACATATATATATATATACATATATATATACACACACACACACACATGCACATATACATGTATGAGTATATGGACATATGTATATATCTGTATTTCTATCTATCTATCTATCTATCTATCTATCTATCTATCTATCTATCTATCTATCTATCTATCTATCTGTCTGTCTATCTATCTATCTATCTATCTATCTATCTATCTATCTATCTATCTATCTATCTATCTATCTATCTATCTATACATGTATTTATTGATTAAATATTGTATATGTAATGCACTCACACACACACACACACACACATACACCTATCTTTTTCTTTCTTTTCCTAAAAGCCATATTCTTTCGAACAGATCGCTTTCTAACTCGATTCTTCGTTTTTGTCCTCTGCTTTTATAAATCATATCAATTTTATCTACTTCTTTTTATTTTGTTTATCATTTTCTTATTTTTGCTTTTTCATTTCAAAGCAAAATTTCTGAAGCAGGTTGGAGAACACGATGAATCAAAGAAACGAAGACATATTTGCATGTTCCTGCACGCAAATTGAATCATATAATGTTCCTTTGTTTTCCACTCTATAAAGAGAAAGGCTTCGTCTTTCTGTAATTTTATATTCCATCTCTTGGGAAAGGCCTCAGTTTTGTGCAGCATATCATATATTATTTTGCTCCAAATGGACATGAAACAAGTCACTACCACACAATGAATTTATTGTGTGGTTGCGATTTGATGGCCATGATGGTACTTTGTTGTTGTTTAACCCCTGGTCAGCTCAGCTGGACGAGCAGAGCTATGATCAAATATATTCTAAATGTGACTTCTGCATCTTTTTACTACTTACACAGAACTCCGGGCCATGTTATCCAACATGTACATTTCTAAGATGGCTGGGTGTGATTTGTGAAGATGTGTGGCCTAGTGATTAATGATCATGATTCTTAGATTATGGGTTCAATTTTTGGACATGGTGATTGTTCAGCAAAGCACTCCATTTCACACTGTTCCAACACACTCATATGAAAATGTATGACATTAGGTGATTAAACCTGTAATAGATTGGTATCCCTTTTAAGAGTGAGTTTTGTACTTCCCACCTAGACACCTTGGAAACCCAGATAAAAATTCTGGTGTGATGCTCCTGGAAACTGGAGATAAATTCTTGTATATTCTAGCTTCTGTCTTTCATTTGTTATATACCTAACGATCACTCTGAAAGTGACCGTGCTTTACCAGTAAGCACTTTTATATTTGGATTGTGATTTGAGTGAAATTAGGCTGCTATTTCTTGTATGTCAAATGATTATGTTGAGGATCTTGGTTAGTATAGGGGTGGCCCTGTTGATTATGATGTTGATGGAGATTGTGGTCATGATAGTTGTGGTAAGGGGAGTTATAACGATGCTTGCGGGGATGGTCTTGTTGAAGATAATGGTTGTGGTGGGGTTGATGATATTGCTTGTACTATTTTTATTGTTGCTGTTTAGTGCCTAGTTAACCCTGAAAATATGATTAAAGGCATTCCAATGATAACCGGCCCATTTTCTCAGACATAGTCTATCTTGGACTATATTAGCCAATAAGTCTTGTTTTAACTCTTTAGCATTCGAATTACTTTGTCAAATGTATTACTTATATCATTACATTTTATAAAATTAATCCAGTATTATCTCACAGCTTTGAGATTTCAAAGATGTGATTGTTTGTTTATAGAGTGACATTGTGGGGTAGGTGCGAGAGGGTGGATCTGGCTAGTTTGAACATAAAACAGGCAGAATATTTGAGCCAAATATAGCCAGTTTAAATGCTAAAGAGTTAAGCTGCTGGGATGTGAAAAACATGTGAAAGACTTATCTGCTATCTCTGGCAGATCATGTGACAACATAGAGACATTCTCATTGGGTTTGCAGCGATGTTGTTGTTGATGGTGGTGATTGTAATGCTGCTGCTGCTGCTGCTGATGCTGCTGCTGCTGCTGCTGCTGCTGCTGTTGTTGTTGCTTAGCTCCCTTGCTATAGTACTGATGTTGTTTCTCAGTCCAAGGGCAATCTTGATCTAGCAGACCTATAGCTGATTGTGACAATACCATTGTGTCAGAGCAATGTGAAGTGAAATGCTTTGCTGAACAATGCACCACACCACCATGTCCTAGAATTGAACCCTTAGTCTAACAATCATGATCCCAGTCCTTTAATCACACATCACGCATCACACATATATTTATTAGACACTAGTTTAAAAGTCTGCACTCTGTGCAGACTTTTAAACTAGCTCCTAGGGAGGGCTAATTGGGTCTGCAGCCCAAAACTAAAGAGGGATAAATAGCATGACTATAATACATGTGTAATGACTATATATATGCCCTGGTGGTGTTTGATCAGAGCTTAAGGATGGATGAGAATTAATTCTGTAATGCAATCATTCTATTGTTCCAGTTCCAAGTTGAATTCCAACTGTTGGTCAATTTGTCCCAAAGTTCTTATCCCAATGTAAAATTAATGAAGCAAATATCATTTATCTCTCCTTTGATCTCTGACATCATCTGACAAATGCCTACCAAGATGGCATGAATCAACCATGCCTTACCTGCTAGAAATAACAACCCAAATGCTTTTGAATCAGATTTCAATGCTGGATGTTCAAGACCCAAATGAAGGGCAGATTTTGAATCCCAGGATCAATCTGATTCCAAAAAGATATAATATATCTATGTAGAGCAAATGTAGGCTGAAATACAGAGGTCCCAGACGGACAGACAGAATTTCACTTTTATTATTATAGATATACCTACAACTACATTTCTCAATGTTTTTTGCAAAGTATACTTGATCATCAAATCATGATAGATGTTATTCCTCTGCACTTCTCACTATTCCCTCTCTAAATGCATCCCTGCATAATGGATGGGGATAATGAAGATATTGATGTTGCAGAGAAATTTTTGTTTTTTTTCTGTTATACCAAGTGAAAGAGCTAGAGTTTTTAGGATACTGTTATATTAATGTTCTGGGATATTGTTGCTAGTTTGGGAATATAGTATCAAAGACTGCAAAAACTGATAACCCTTACAGAGTCTTCCACTGGTACCATGCAAACAGGTTGTGGGTCTCACCTGTCCAGATGGTCTTTCCAAGGTGTAGTATATTGTGGAGTGATCGTGGGGTAAGGATAATGACAAGATACTTTTTGTCAACACTGTCAAATAATTGGAGATTACATATTGTGGAAGTGAAGAGCCTCATAAATATGAAATACAAGCTTTTGCCATTGCTGAAAAGAAAAAACAAAAAAATGAGGCAGGCCATTTTTAATAGAATTATGTAAATGATTTTCAGTTTGATTGAAAGTGTTATCATCTTCATCATCATCATCATCATTTCATCGTCGTCATCATCATCATTGTCATTGTTGTGATCATCATCATCGTCATCGTCATCATCATCATCATTTGCAGTTTGACTGTCGTCGTCATCATCATCATCATTATCATCATTGGCATTGTCATCATAGCTGCCATTGTTGTAATTGTCATCATCATTGTCATCACCATCATCATCATCATCATCATCATCATCATCATCATCATCGTCATCATCATCATCATCATCATCATCATCATCATCATCATCATCATCATCATCATCATCATCATCATCACCACCAATATTAATTCAATATCCATCTTCCATCCTATCAAGGATTGGACAGTTTGACAGCATCTAATAAGTTGAGGGACTGCATCATGCTCCAGTATCTGCTTTGGTATGGTTTCTATGGTTGAATGCCCTTCCTAATGCAAACTGCATTATGAAGTTTCCTTGGTGCTTTCTTCATGTCATCAGCGCTAGTTAGGTCGCCATGCAACTCACAAAACTAAAACTCCCCTTTGACTGAATGGGAGTGCCGTAAAAATGGAGGTGGCTTTATTCCAGGTGTTGAGAGGTTTAAGTGTGACAGCAGGACAGAAATAAGTGTTTTGCTGTAGAGGAGATACATGGCTACACTGCATAATACAAGAGTGGATGGGAGAAGCTGAAAAGAGAGATAAAGTACGATGATAATAAAGCAGTTTGCAGTAACTGGATGAGTGCAGTGTTACACAAAAATAGTGCATGTCAGGTAAGTTCACGGTCATTGATTCACCGCAGGGAAAATTTACCATCTTCAATCCACCACAGGGAAAGTTCACGGTTTTTTTTCAATAAAATAGTTTTCAACTATTAAATGTGAGATACTATGGATATATTTTCTCAGTAAACCTTCCTTGTGGTGAACTTTCTTCACGATTAATTTTCCTTGTGATGAATTGATGGTAGAACTTACCTGTAATCAAATAGTGACCATTTGCATAACAGTACTAGCAGAATGGCAACCAAATCTCCTCTATCTAAGTCTTGTCTTTTATTTTAAAATTAAAAAAAGAAAAACTTGTTTGAAGCCCAAAATATAAGAGCTCATCTCAAAATACAGACAGAAAATAAATAACTCCACTATTGCACTGATTAAATGCTTGGAGTTTTATTCCATTTATTTCCTGGAATGATCAAGAATTTTATAATATGATGACTATGCAGGAGTTGGGATTAAATATCTTATTGCTCTTGATTCTTGACTAGACATAAAAGTAGTACTGGAATGCCTTTACTTAAAGAATAATTCAAATGGTTATTTAAAAATTCTAGGCAGTCTAATACGGACAATCCTTAGACTTATATTTCCTTGAGTCATTACATTTCCATAATTTATATAGAATTACCAATATTTTGCAGTCAAACAAATGTATGCATACACATACACAAACACACACACACACACACACACACACATACAATACACATATGTACACATGCAACATACACATATGTAGAGAGACAGATACACACACAAAATAAAATGAGAAAAAGAAAGAAAAGAAATGATGCTAGTCTGATGGGAGATTTTAAGAGATCACTTTTTAGGTGAAGTTTGGGTTTATTTGAGTATTATCACAGTAATGCAGCCATTTGATAATTTTTCAGGTAGTTTGAGAAAAAGATTACATGCAATAAGCAGCTTACCAAAAAGGTATAAGAATTATCAGTTATGGTGTGAGTATTTTAATGCTTGTCTGTGATAAGAATATGAAACTTTGATACTTAGCATGATTAATTCCTAACATCTGATTATTGGTTAATACATTGACTGGCATCAAGATAAAAACTTCAGTGATATGCTATGGTTGTAGTATAATAATCTTGGAAGCCATGACCTAAAGCTTACAGACATTGTACTTCTTGAATTCTTCAATATAAAGCAATACCATAAACATAGAAACCAATCCAAAGCCAAAGAAACAAATGATATGAAAAAGAATGGTGCATCCTGGTACATCTCAAGTCTTCAAGGTAAGTATATTTATTGCAAAAAAAAAAAAAATTTGATATTCATGAAAAAATTCCTTGATGGTAAGTAAAATATAGATGGAACCATGAGTGAATGACAGATTTTGTCTTTAGAATATTCAGGATTCGATTAGCATGAATGTTGCTGCTGTTGTTATTTATTTTTTGTTTATTTCTTTGTTGTCGTTGTTGTTGTTGATCAGCTCTTTGTCAAATCTCATGGAGCTGATGATCTATAACTAAAGGCGTTCCAACTGTGACATTCTCATTATTTTTTTCTTTTATTTCTAGGAGTTCTATGCAGGACTGTATTATTCCATGTGTCTTTTCCTTACTTAACACAGCAATAAGACAGTGAGCTGGCAGAACTGTTACTATGCCTGGCAAAATGCTTAGTGGTATTTCATCTGTCTTTACATTCTGAGTTCAAATTCCACCGAGGTCGACTTTTGCTTTTCATCCTTTCAGGGTTGATGCAGCAATAAGTACCAATTAAATACTGGGGTTGGTATAGTCAACTAGTCTCTCCACCAAAATTTCAGGCCTTGTGCCTTTAATAGAAAGAATTATTTAACATAGTGGTAACATGGCTAGCTGGCAAAACTGTTAGAACACTGGACAAAATGCTTGGTGGCATTTTACCTGTCTTTACATTCTAAGTTCAAATTATGCTGAGGGCAACTTTGCCTTTCATCCTTTTGTGGATTGATGAAATAAGTACCAATCAAGTATTGTGGTTGATGTAATCAACTAATTTCCTTCACTCAAAAACTGCTGGCCCAGTGCAAAAATTTGAAACCATTTTGAAACCATAGCTGTGTATGATTTAAGGTAGATTTGGTTGTTATTTCTAACAGGTGTGTCAGCTACTTAAAAAAATTTTCCCTTGTTAGCCTGGGTATATCTCATTGGCTCAGAATTAGAAGTATTTTTTAAAAATAGGGGATGTGAATGCCAGGTGAGAATGTGATGAATGCTGACAACAAATAACAATGATAGAAGAAAACCAAGGAGGACAAAGGAAGAAGTGATGGAATAATTCTCAGGATGTTGGACTTCGTAGAAGAGATGATTATAAGACTGGAATGAAATGATGATAAGATATGACAGATCTTTCTGAACTATTCTAGCAATTGACAGGGGGATGCTTAAACAACGATGACCACAATTCTGGCAGTGCTGCTGCTGATGACGACGACGACGACGATGATGATGATGATGATGATGATGATGATGGCGATGACATTGCTGACTCTACTGATGACAACAATGTTGTCATTTCATCACCATCATCATTGTTATCATCATCGTTGTCATCATTGTTGTTGTCATTATCATTAGCATTATCATCCTTGTCATCATTATCATCATAATCATCATCATCATCATAATCATCAGCATCCTCGTTGACATTGTCATTATCATCTTCATCACCATTATCATCAACACCACAACCACCACCATCATCATCAGTAGTAGCAGCAGCATCACCATCAGCATCAGCATCATCATCATCATCATTATCATCATTGTCACCATCACTGCTACCCCACCCCACTGCCATCCCCATCCCCACCATCTTTCTCTTTCTTCTCCTGATGATGATGATGATCATCATCATCGTTGTCGTCATCATTGTCGTCGTTGTCATTGTCATTGTCATCAACAGCATCATCATCATCATCACCATCATCATCATCATCAACACCATTATCATCATCATCAACACCAACATCATCATCATCATCATAGCCATCTCCATCACTACCACCATCACCACCATCTCCTCCCCCTCCTCTTCCTCCTCCTCTTCGTGATGTTGATGATGATGATAATCATCATAACCATCATCTCCATTGTCATCACCATCATCATTGCCATCATCATTTAAGGTGAACTGGCCCTAACTTCATTTGTTTAGCACTCTTATTTTTTCCATTATTTCCTACGGTGGAAGCATGCACTTTACTTACTGATTTACTTTGGCTCAGTTGACTTCTACTGAAAATAGGAATCCTGGCTTTATGGTTTTAATTGGTTTACCAAAGAAGAGATGGAACTATAAAAGTTTTGCACCAAACTGTCATAGAAACATCTCAATACATGTAGAATAGGCCAATTTTTGTTAGAATGGAAGTAGGGGCGAGGGGAAGAAGAAGAAGAAGAAGAAGAAGAAGAAGAAGAAGAAGAAGAAGAAGAAGAAGAAGAAGAAGAAGAAGAAGAAGAAGAGGAAGAAGAGGAAGAAGAAGAAGAAGAAGGGAGAGGAAAAAATATATGCAAAACATTAGAAACAAGTTAAAACGAATTTTTCTTAAGTATCAATAATAAAAGACATCTTTAGCTTTCAGGTTGTCAAGGACAATGGCATACATACATGTTCTATCAATTACTGAATGTTTCTTTAAATATTCTTGTTCTTTCCTTTTTCTTTCTCCCATTTTCTTCTTTCTTCTTCCTTGATATCACGATTCTTTGTCCGACAAAGTTGTCTTTGTGTTTGAGCTGTTTTTGTCTTTTAGTGGTCATTTCTGTGCAAACGAAATTCAATATGTGAAATGTTTCCATTTTCGCTTGTCTATTCAAATATTTTAAAGGGAGGATAATGATGTATAAACTCCTCTGTACAAAGGCAGACCCACTAGTAGGATAACATTGATCAGTGGGGAGGGTGAGTGATTTCAGTTTGTCTGTGACAAACACTAAAATCTAGCTGTCTGTAGATCATGCCTGTGACACTTTCCATCACATGAGAGAGATTCTGGAAGAAGCTTATACAAGCATAAACATTTCCTTTCTACAAACATTTTTGTTTTTTGGTGTGCAACTTTTATGCCAGAATTCTGAAGATAAACAAAAAAAAATCAGAGAAGAATGTTGTTGAATCCCAAACTGAATTCATGTATCTGACACTAGAAAAAAAATTATCACGGAACAAGTTTTCCCTAGGATGTTTCATATATCATCTTTCTTGGAGTGTTTCATTGAAAGAAAATTGAAAAATTTAACCAAAAATAATCCAGTGGCATGGAGATTATTTTTGTTTTGCATTAGTTTCCTTTAGTTTTTCAGCTAATTCAGTGTATTTCCAAGACTGCAAATTAAAAACATCTAAAAGTAATCATGTTATACCAAACATTGATATGTATCACAATATCTTCACTTTCTGCTATTTCTGCCACTGCGACAAATAACACAGTATCTAGACAAAACTTTAAAATTGGTCTTTTGATTCCAAGAACTGGATTTGAATCCTTGTATAGGTATGAAACGAATTTTGGTGCGGCATTAATGGCTATTGAAAATGTTGAAAGTAAAAAGATTTTACCCGAAAATGCCCTGAAGTAAGTAAAATAATTTTTTTCTTATTATTCTGTGTAACATTAGTACATAAACTACACAGAGATATTGTACATACTCTTACACACACACACACACACACACACACACACACACACACACACACACACACACACA
>NC_068996.1:37116138-37119574 GCF_001194135.2 Octopus bimaculoides | reverse complement strand
ATATATATATATATATATATATATATATATATATATATATACACACACACACATATATACACACACATACACACATACACACACATATATAGTTATGTACACATACATATAGATAGCTAAACAGACTGATAGATCAATAGATAGATAGATAGATAGATAGATAGATAGATAGATAGATGTAGAAAGAAGTACACCAGACTTCCATACAGTTTTTGCCTATCAAATTCACTCGCAAGGCTTTAGTCATCCTGGGCCTATTATAAAGGACACTTACTTGATTTGCTATGCAATGGGACCAAACTCAAAACCATGTGCTTGCAAAGAAAGCCTTTTAACCACACAACCATTGTTATCTGCTCCCCAGATAACAAAAATGTTACAGAGTTAATGAAAAACCTGTATATTAGCTAAACAGAACAGGAGGATTCACATGGATGGAAGAGTCACTGAAGAGGTCACAGATGTGTGACAAAAGATTTCCAGACAATGGACATAAGACAAAATAAGAACAATAATAAATGAGTGGAGAATGAATATATTATAGTGTGCGTGTTTATTTGGAATGAAAAAAACGAATGACCATCTCAAAATATAACAATATCTGTATGTTAGCACTAATTTTCTAAACTCTCATTGACTTTGTAAAATATATTTTAAGTGTCCACTGGCTTAGTGGTTAGTGGTATGTTGTGTCCTTGAGCAAGACACTTTATTTCACCTCACTCCAGTCTACTCAGCTGGCAAAAATGAGTAGTACCTGTATTTCAAAGGGCCAGCCTTGTCACACTCTGTGTCACACTGAATCTCCCTGAGAACTACATTAAGGGTGAGCATGTCTGTGGAACACTCAGCCACTTGCATGCTGATTTTACGAGCAGGCTGTTCTGATCATCAGATTAACTTGAACACTTATTGTTATAAGTGATAAAGTGCCGTATTTTGTGATTAATACTCAGACTTTTAGAAGCAAAGCCAAGTGTACCAATAATTATAGATTACAAATGCAGTCTATAATCTGGATAATGGTTCCATTAACCCTTCAGCATTCAAATTACTCTGTTAAATGTAATGCTTATTTATTCACATTGTTTTGAATCAATCATGTATTATCTCATAGCTGTGAGATTTCCATGATGTGATTGTTTAGTTTTAGAATGACATTGTAAGGTCAGTGTGAGAGGCCATATCAAGCTGGTTTGAACATAAAACAGGTAGAATATTTGGACCAGATATGGCTGACTTAACCCTTTAGCATTCAGATTACTCTGTTAAATGCAATGCTTATTTATTCACATTGTTTTGAATTAATCGTGAATTATCTTGTAACTTTGGGATTTTGATGATGTGATTGTTTATTTTTTGAATGACATTGTAGGGTAGGTCTGAGAGGCTGGATTTGGCCATTTGAACATAAAAAGGTAGACTATTTGGGCTGGATATGGCCAGTTTAATTGCTAAATGGTTAAGTATTCTTGTATTCACCAATTTTGGATGGAATGATCTGATCAGCAGGACTGCTGACCTTTATAACTTCATAGTTTTTCTTTTGCATCCCATATCAGGCTTCTTATATTTAAATTTCATTGAAACTTCAGTAAGAATGTTCCATCAAAATTACTTGTGCTGATGAATATGCAAGTGCTCAAAATCAGTATAGCTCTTCCTACATAGCCATATTGTATGTTGATTTAGCAATAATGTTGTCCTGTTAGGAGATAGTACCTTAACTGGCACTTCATTGGTTACAATGATGAGTGTTTCAGTTGAACCAATCGATAGAACAGCTTGCTCATGAAATTAATGTGCAAGTGGCTGAGCACTCCATAAACATATGCACTCTTAACAAAGTTCTCAGAGTAAGGTATGATGGGATGGCGTTGAGTTCAAGAGAGGCGAGATGGCAGGAATGTTACCATATTGGGCAAAATGCTCAACAGCATTTCATCTGTCTTTATATTTCGAGTTCAAATTCCTCTGAGGTTGATTTTGCTTTTCATCCTTTCAGGGTCAATAAAGTAAGTCGCAGTCGATTGCTGGTTAGCTTACCTCGTTCACTAAAATTGCTGGCTTCATGCCAAAATCTGAAACTAATATTTTCATTGTCATAAAGTGTTGAGCTGGCAGACTCATAAGCATGACTTTATCGATCCCTTTCAGGGTTGATAAAATAAGTACCAGTTGAGCACTAGGGTCAACATTATTGACTTATACCCTTCCCCAGAATTGATAGCATTGTACCAAAATTTGAAATCAATATTATATTGACATGAAGGTGGTGAGCTAGCAGAATCATAGGCACACCAGGTAAATTGCTTAGCGGCAATTTGTCTGTCTTCATGCTGTAAGTTCACGTTCTGCAGAGGTTGATGTTGCCTTTCACCCTTTCAGGGTTGATGAAATAAATACCAGTTGAGCACTTGGGTCAATATAATTAACTTACCCCATCTCTCAAACTTGCTGATCTGCTGCTGAAAATTGAAACCAATATCATTATCATAAGGCAGCAAGCATGCTGGCAGAAGTGTTAACACACTAAACAAAATGCTTAACAGCATTTCATCCATCTTCATGTTCTGAGTTCAAATTCTGCTGAGGTCGACTTTGTCTTTCATCCTTTTGGGGGTTGATGAATTAAGTACCAGTTGAACACTGGGGTCAAAGTAATTGACTAGCCCCTCCTCCAAAATTTCAGGCCTTTAGCCTATAGCAGAAAGGAATAATATCCTTTGCATCATCAAGTTTACAGGGGACATACCCATGCATAATAATTTTCTTTTCTATATCTTTTATTGATGTATAGAATGTTTCTCTTCCCGATCTTTGCTGAGACATGTTGGTCTTGCATATCTGAGTTCTCATAGGTCATCGTAAAGTGAGTACTGTACTTCTCGAAGAGATCTCTACTGACCCACAGGATGTTATTCCATTCACTTTTTGAACACTTGGTTGATTGATGTATCTTTGGTGCCTTGTTTGGATGATGCTGTCTGAGTGATACCATAAAACAGTAAAAGGTTATCTGTTCTTAAAGCTTTTTACTCTTCTTTTCTTCTGAGATTGGATTTATATTGAAAATGTTCATAACATTACTGGTACACAGGTTTGGCAACAGTGGACTCTGGGAGCAATGAAAACGCTTTGAACATCCTGGGTGGGACCTAGGTTTGACCTCCGTAGGAAAATTGCCATCACCATTACTATGACCTTCACATCAATCTTTTTCCTCCTCTTTCTCCTGATGATGATGATGACAATGGTAATCATCACCACCACCACCATCATCATCATCATCATCATCATCATCATTGTCATCGCAGCACCATCATCATTGTCATCATTGTCGTTGTTGTCGTTGTTATCGTCATTGTCATCATCGTCATCAATACCACCACCACCGCCACCACCACCACCGCCACCACCACCACCACCATCACCA
>NC_068996.1:37113070-37115679 GCF_001194135.2 Octopus bimaculoides | reverse complement strand
AAATAATATTGTATTAATAAATAAATATATAAAGTATAACTATGATCATTTAAAAATATTTGAGAGATCTTACAATTGTTTCATGAAAGTATTACCTTTCAAAATGAAATCCAAAATTGATAAGCATTATTAGGAAGTATATCCACATGTCAGAGAAAAGGATGAATTTCAGTGTAGTCAATTGACTGATAGAGATGCCATTTAAAATTGTATGATAAAGGTGTTGTTTAAAAAGTTATTGGTATAAACTTGGACTAAAAATTTTGAAAAAATAATATAAATCCATGGTAAAATCCTTTGTAATATTCTGTAATGGCTGTGTGTAGATAAAAGTCCCATAATTCCTTTTCTCTTCAGTATGTAATCCATGATTTTTTATTACCCACGAGGGGTGAATATAGAGAAACAACACAAAGACATACAAAGTGGGGACACAAACGAATGAAAATGATTGAATTAATTAATGAGATGATAAAATGAAATGAAGTTGCTCGTCCCCACATCTGGGCAACTTCATTTATCTTGTTTCACTTATTATAACTTTTTAAAATGTCTACATTATAATCATTAATAAGATCTTTATGAGTCACCACCATTGGCAGATACCTTGTGTCAGTTCTTTTCTGCCAATGCAACACATTACTTCCATATTCTTTCAGTCCCACTGTATATATTGTGTCCACTATTACACGTTTATAGTGTGGGGACACCTCTTTACAGCCTGCAGTGACCACTTTTATTCACTTTGTCCAACTGTTCACCTTCTTTAACAATTTGCCATTCTGTACATTGTAAAGCACTATGCTCTTTCTCCTTCATGGGTTGGGGGTGGGTGGCTGAGGAATTTGGGGCTCCTGTACGCTTGCATTCATTTTATTAATGTTAGGTGAGGTAGGGTGAGGTTTGGTCCCTGCAAGAGAAGGGTGGGACAAAGTGGGTTCGAGTGAGAGTTGGGTGGGTGTGGGATGGAGGTCCTCATTCACAGTTTGTATCTTTTTCCTCCTTTTTCTGCTCTTCTTCCAATATTTCCCCATTGATTGTGCTTCCTCCTTCTTCCTCTGTACTTCTGTAGACCTTTGCCATTGATGAAAGTGTGGTTTTTTTTACGGTTTCTTTATGGCGCTTCTTGAGGCTTTAAGGGTGGTGGAAGGCATTCTACCCTAATGTGGCCTTTTTGGCCACATCTGTAACAATGAAGTGTCTTGCCCTTCACTCTAACCCTGAGCATTATATCGTTAATTGTTATGGTTTCTACCATCTTTTTGAGGTCCTCCAGGACTGCCTGAATCACCATATCCAGTATCTGCCCCTGCCAATTCTTGTGAGCAGTGCTAGTGGCTTGGAGGATCTCTATCTTATCCGCCATGCCCAGCAATATCGCTGCCACTAGCCAGGTCACATTTATCTCCATGGGTATATCTTCTACCCTCACCCAGGAAGCATGCTTTCCAAGGTATATGGGTAAAAGAATTACCTCATCCATTTTCAGTGGGGTTGCCTGGCTGCGGCTTCATCCCAGAACTGCACCTCCACCATTCTGAATTTTCTCCCTCTGGCCAGGTGGGAAATTTCCTGCCAGATAGGTTTTAGTACCTTTTCAATTTACCCCATTCGTCATTAGTTCTATTCTCTGGGCCTTGACAGAATAAGTTCTGTAGGTTATCATTCTGCTCTTGGCCACCTGCAATATTTCTTGGGGAGGGGACACCTTTACGTTGTGCCCCTCCCTATAAAGCATATTCTTGTAGTTGTCCAGCTCCTCTATGTTTACTTCTTTGTTGTGGCTTTTGGTCACCAATACAAAATTCATTCTTCTTTCCCCCTTCTTGTCTATCTCAACAATTGCTTGGAATAATTTGTCCTCAGACGAACTCAACCTTTCATATTCCATCTTATTTTTTTTTAAGACACTTTGCTACCCTCTTCAATCAAGGAGAAACAGGTCAACACAACTGCCATGAGGCAGCAAAAACAAGTGTCAAACGACACAACAATTAAGTATAACACAATTAATTAACTTTACTAACCTTGTAATAACACACAAAAACGTTTACTACTCTCAGTATGCAATCCATAAGTGTAAAGAATAAAAGTGATTAATTGTTGCTTTATAGTTATATATACAAAACTGGAAGATCATTATTATATTTTATGCAAATGCAAATATGACAAATATGTACTGACCTAATACAGAGTAAATTAATGTATTATACTTAAAGTATTATATTTAAAATCGATTAGTTATATATTGGAAGAGTACAGGTTCAAGTTTAAATAGCATCTCTGTCATTTGATTTACTACACTGAAATCTCTGACAAGTGGATATACTTCCTCATAATGGTTATCAATTTTGGATTTCATTTCGAAAGGTGATCGTAAGAAATCTCAAATCGATTTAAATGATCATAGTTATACTTTATATATTTATTTATTAATACAATATTGTTTATATTATGGACATATCTCTACTGTGATTTTTATGATATAATTTTTCCTGCTTTTACTATCTAATATATATATGTATATATGTATATGTATATACATGTACATATTTATATACATACATGTGTGTGTGTGTGTGTGTGTGTGTGTGTGTGTGTGTGTGTGT
>NC_068996.1:37107226-37110510 GCF_001194135.2 Octopus bimaculoides | reverse complement strand
CAGAAATATTAGCACGCCGGGCGAAATGCTTAGTTCAAATTCCGCTGAGGTTGACTTTACCTTTCATCCTTTCGGGGGTTGATAAATTAAGTACCAGTTGCTTACAGGGGTCGATCTAATCGACTGGCTCCTTCCCTCAAAATTTCTGGCCTTGGGCCTAGAGTAAAAAAAGATTAGGTACTTAAATTGAGGCACCTTGTTAGGTTAGAATAATATACACACATACACAACAATATTATGTAAATATCAAACTTGGTGCATAAGTACTGGCCAACTGATATTGTTGCAGTGTATTCTAGACAATTAGACCAAGCTGAGTGAAGAAATCCACTCTTGAGCTATTCAGACATGTCCTTTATTTTGAAATTCATGAAGTCACCTGACGAAAACGATTTCTTTATAATGATGTAATGTTTTCATTAATCACTTAAAAGAAGTCATCAGAAATGGCCGTAATGAATTGACACCTCTACCTCTACTGTTAATCATTTATATATATATAAATATATATATATATGCACATATATATATATCATCATCATAATCATCATCATTGTTTGATGTCCGCCTTCCAAGCTGGCATGTGTTGGACGGTTTGACAGGAACTGGTCAGGGCAGCCTTCTGTGTCTGTTTTGGCAGGATTTTTACAGCTGGATGCCCTTCCTAACATCAGCCACCCCATGTGTGCCTGTATGCACGTGTGTGTGTGTGTGTGTGTGTGTGTGTGTGTGTGTGTGTGTGTGTGTGTGTGTGTGTGTGTGTGTGTGTGTGTGTGTGTGTGTGTGTGTGTGATTAGAAATACAATTTATGATTAGAAATACAACAAATTATTGTTCACTTAATTACTAACAATTTCAAAAGATTTCATTACAAAAAATATTAAAAAGACACTGCATGATAATATGGTGAAAAATATTGCCAAATACATCAGGTCTATTCTTTCTAAATAACCTTCTCTACATAAATTTGTCTAAATCACTTGAGACCAAGAAATGACTTTTGATAATCTTACGGGAAAGACATCTGTATTTCTTGGAGATAAAAAGTTGTTTGATTTATATTATTTCATGGAGATGTCTGTGGCTTGTAGGAATACTATTTCATAAAATTACTTTTAAATTCAGCTATTCAAATTATAAAAAAGCTTTAGATATGAGTCATTAATACTCAGTATTAATTCTAATAAATAATTAAATAAATAGAGTAAAATAAAGATTTTAAAAAATGTAGCCTGACTGATAAAACAAAAGTAATTAAAATCAATAATGAAACAATAAATATTAAAAAAAGGGGGATTGTAAAAAGTCAATAAAGTCAAGAAGTCATATGATGTTAAATAACAAACCAAGTAATTGTTTTGTTATCGTCATCATTATTGTTGTCATCGTCATAGTTGTCGTCATTGTCGTCGTCGTCGTCATCCTCCCCCTCCCCCTCCTCCCTTCAGATGGATAGATAGAGAGACAGATAGATGCATACATACATAAATAGGTATACATACACACACATATATATTCATTAATGTTTCTTTTATATCAAGTTGTGTGTGTGTGTGAGAGAGAGAGAGTGTGTGTGTGTGTGAGTGTGTGTGTGCATGTGTGTGTGCATGTGTGTGTATGTAAAGAATTTAACATCAAACTGAAGAATTATTCAATACTTTTTTAGAAGGGTTCATGTATATTGTTATAAGGAAAAATTTGATAGTGACTTTGCAGTTTTGACTTGCTTTGCTTTCATCAGACTGTGATTTACATTTTTCTGTTTTTTCTGGCTTTATACAATACTTGGCAGGCTGCATCTCTGTAAGCTGAGTAAAGTGAATGAAGATTAGGTGTGATATAAGTACAATTAAGTATGATACAATTAATCTTGCTTTTATTTACATACATGTTTTTGTTCTTAATTTATAGAATTATTGTAAAAGATACATCAGCAAAACCAGTTCAAGGAATTGGTATGGCTGTAGAGCTAGCAGATAAAGACAAAGCTGATGTCATCATTGGTGCCCCACATTCTTCAGGTGAATCAAACCTTTATTATTATTGTTTTTTTTACATTTATATACAGTTCTTTATTTATATATATGTATATATTGGTAACAAAGGGATTTTCTCTCTCAGTGTGAAAGGTAGATTGTTTGATGTCTGTGTGTGAACAGCCATGCTACATGGCAGTGAAACATGGACTGTGACAGCTGAGACATGTGTAGGCTTGAAAGAAATGAAACCAGTATGCTTCACTGGATGTGCTATGTGAGTGTGTATGTTCAAGAAAGTATAAGCATCTCGAGAGAAAAGTTAGGCATCAGATGTGGTGTGCAAGAGTGATGACTGTGCTGGTTTGGTCATGTGAATGTATGGACGAGGATGATTGTGTAAATAAGTGCCAATCTCTAACTGTGGAGGGAACTTGTGGTAGAGGTAGACCCAGGAAAACATGGAGCAAAGTAGTGAAGCATGATCTTTGAACTTTGAGCCTCACAGAGGCAATGACTAATAACCAAGACCTTTTGCAATATGCTGTGCTTGAGAAGACCCATCAAGCCAAGTGAAATTATAGTCATAGCTGATGTTGGTGTCACATGAGTGGCACTCATGCCGGTGGCATGTAAAGAGCACTGATGGAGCATTGGGCCTCATGGAAGCAAAGTGGCAGAGTTCCTTTCAAGCATTGGGCCTCACACAGGCAAAGTAGCTGAGTTCCTTTCAAGTGTAGGCCTCATGGAGGCAAAGTGGTCAAGTTCCTTTTGAATGTTGGGGATCACGGAGGCAATGACCAAGACCTTTGGCATTATGTCATGCTTGTGAAGACCTATCAAGTGGTATGTAAAAGCACCCATTACACTCTCAGAGTGGTTGGTGTTAGGAAGGGCATCCAACCATAGAAAACTATGCCAAATCAGACTGGAGTTTGGTGCAGCCATCCAGCTTACTAGCCATGGTCAAATCGTCCAACCTATGCCAGTGTGGACAATGAGCGTTAAATGATGTTGATGATGATGATGATGATATATATATATAACAATTAGAAAATGGAGGATAATATGCTGAACCCAACTACTTGCAGACGGTGTATCCCGTTGAATTCATTAATTTAATTCATAGCAAAAGTGACAAAAAAAGGAAGAAAAGAAAAAGAAAGAAAGAACCAAAGCACAGGTGTCCATGGCAGACTATGTTATTTTGCCAACATGGTTTACATATAGAAGTACAAAGTACATAAGGAATTAGAGAATGAACAGAAGTTTAATCTTACAGCTGTTTCGGCCTAGTTTTAGCAAGCC
>NC_068996.1:37104358-37106699 GCF_001194135.2 Octopus bimaculoides | reverse complement strand
TCTGTCTGTCTGTCCGTCTGTCTGTCTGTCCGTCTGTCTGTCTGTCCGTCTGTCTGTCTGTCCGTCTGTCTGTCTGTTCCCTTTTCACAGTCATATGGCTGGACCAATGGTCATGAAGTTTTTTGGGAATACGAAGGAGGTAATCAGGAAAAAATGGGAAAAAGTATGATTATTTAATGGACATTGAGTTTTGCATTAATAAATCACCTTTGATTTTTTTTTTGTTAAAATTCCAGCAATGAATATTACTTCTGAATCCCCCCCTCCCACATATAGTTCGTGAATTTAGAGGGTTTAGATTTGCGATGATATCCCTTTATTTCCCATCATAGATGGGCAGATTCCTAAAGATTCCACTCATGCATTCACAGTAAACAAGGCACAGGGCCAGGCTTTAGATTGTGTAAGTGTATTTTTATTCACTCCAATGTTTACACACGGCCAGTTATACATCACTGTGAGTAAAGCAACGGACTCCAGTAATTTGATCAAACAGAAAATATCATCTACAAAGAAGTTTTGTAATCATATTGATATCATTGAAAGGAATATGATTCATAATTTAAGTAAGGAAATTTGTGAACTTTGAATGTATAAGAGTATAAACAAGTGTAAAATAGTGTAAACAACTAAAATAAAAGTATATCTAAATAACATTATTTTCTTAATACTTTCAATGTAGTGGTCAAAGGAAGGTTTGGCTTTCATTAGGAGTGGTCCACATAACCATTCATGATACAAAGGCTGGGAGCCTATTTCAGTTCAGGAGTGAATCATCCTCACATATCAGTCGCAAACACATATCATATAGCTGCAATAGAATGCTGAATCACCAACAATAATGTGATTTCACTAAGATATCACCCATTAATCTATCAAGTCCATTTACACATTTCTCAACACATACTGCTGTTATGACTTCCCTCCTCCATTTTATGCCTCCATCGTAGATGGGTAGATTTGTTAGTGTTACAAATGCCTGCAAGCCATTGGAGTAATGTTACTCAATGGCGTGCATAACTCAGTGATCAGAGAAGTGCTTCAGGTAGAGCTGCAACTTTTTCGAATTGAGAGATTACATCTATGGACATGTGATTAAAATGTCTTGGGAAAGAATCGTTGGACAGGTTTTATGAGCACAACTAACTGGCAAGTAATGCAAACAAGATGGTTGAATAACATCCATGAGCTTGGTTGGTCTCACTTGGGGATCTAGCTGGATCAGTTGGTGAGACAGCCAATTCTGAGAGGACCTAATGGAAGGTGGGCTTGGAGACTCTTCTCCCCGCCCCTACCCCCACACTCCTACCCCTCATGGCCCTCCCAGGATTAAGTGGATGAGGAAGATGAGATGAAATGAGATATAAATGTCTATGAGGCATTCAGTTGCTTATGCATCATTATAAGATGTATATGATGATAGAAACATTGCTCTCTCAGTCAAGCAAAGCTTATATCATATGCTCCCATTGAAGTATGGCCCCCACCTTCCCAGTTGTTCCAGGAGCTTTCATTTAATTGGATATAACATGCCTTCTTCTTTTAAGTATCATATATAAGTTGGCCAGGGGCATGATGTTGTATCTCTCTGGTATCCTAAAAGAGGACCTTTGGTTACTCAGATGCTGCTTAAAGGAGTCACCCATAGAACCGACATACTTCTGCATCTGTGCTGGCAGTGTTATGGCTACTGCTGTTGCTGCACTGCCAGATTAAATGGTACTGCTCAGGTATTAAACATAGTGATATTCACTAGGCAGCTGATGATGGGAATATATTGTTGTGTTTAAATCTTTTTGAGTTTCACTATTCTGAATTGTCCTTAAATCCCATAAGGTTGAACATGTTTAAGGATTCAAGTTTTGTGCTGATTACATCTATTGATATTGCATGATTGTCTTCATTGGCAATCAATCAATCATACTTAATTAATCGATTCTAGTTTTGGGAAGTTCTGTGGTATCATCATCATCATCATCATCATCATCATCATCATCATCATCGTTTAACGTACGCTTTCCATGCCAGCATGGGTTGGACGATTTGACTGAGGACTGCTGAAACCAGATGGCTGCACCAGGCTCCAATCTGATCTGGTGGAGTTTCTATGGCTGGATGCCCTTCCTAACGCCAACCACTCTGAGAGTGTAGTGGGTGCTTTTACGTGTCACCGGCACGAGGGCCAGTCACACAGTACTGGCAATGGCAATGCTCAAAATGGTGTTTTTTATGTGCCACCTGCACAGGGGCCAGTCCAGTGGCACTGGCAACAACCTTGCTCAAATGATTTCCTAACGTGTCAGTGGCACAAGTGCCATTAAGGTAACGATCACACTCAAAT
>NC_068996.1:37102038-37104097 GCF_001194135.2 Octopus bimaculoides | reverse complement strand
ATATATATATATATATATATATATATATATATATATAATCTATGTATGGCACAAAGTCAATGGAATACTCACTATGTTAGATGCACAAATTCATTTATATTTTTTTGCAAATATATTTATATTTCTTTCCCATATTTCATTTTCAGTAAATTTGGCAGTGAGCTACTTCACGGCATACCGGAATATCCCACACATAACATGGGGCTCAACAGAGGCAGTTTTTGCAGATAAATCAACCTTTAAAACCTTAATTCGAACAACATCACCTTTTAATGCCGTCGGGACCTTTCTGGTGAAGTTGTTTGAAAAATTTGATTGGAAGATTGCTGCATTGTACGGTAGGTTTAGTTGGGATTTGCATCATCATCATCATCATCATTGTCGTCGTCATCGTCGTCATCGTCATCATTGTCGTCATCATCATCATCATCATCATCTTCATCATCATCATCATCATCATCATCATCATTGTCATCAACATTTAATGTCTGGGTGATTTTCACGTTGCACCATCACCAATTCTTTTTACATGGCACCAGCACCTACACGAATGCTTTTTACATGGCACCTTGGTTTTAAGATCTCAATTTTGTTGTAGTGGGTGGGTCTTCTTGAGTACAGCAATGCACCACGTATCTCAGTTCTATGTCATCTCATTCGTAATGTTCGGCATTTTGAGATCAGCCTCCAATATTTTGTCCCAAGACCTCTTGAGTTTCCCTCTTCCACAACTTCCCTGTACTTTAAGTGATCAGCACTTACATGTTGCTGAGATTTTGTCACATGTATTAAATGGTAGATTTATTACTAGTTTTTGGATCTACCTCCCAGATTTCTTTCTCCATTACTCTCAGTCAGCAATTTGCTGTCCCCCAAAAAAAACACAGCAAATGTAAGGTTCTGAAAACATTTTGTCTTTGTGTGTGCTGGGCCTTGTTCCTACACTCATGTTGCTCCAACAAGCGTTACCCAAACTTTGTCTTCATCCACATGCTGGATACTGTCTCTGCACCCATACTGTCCTGTTAAACATTCCCTACATTTTATCTTGCTACCTAACCCTTCCCCCTTACAACCATCCATCCATCCATTCACGACACATATTACATCCTCTAACCTCTTGTGCTACTCATTACTGCTTTCCTTTCTTCCTCTCCACTGCTTCCATCTGTCATTCTCATGGTCATCTCCCACCATGTACTTCCAGCTATTCCCCCCCTCCCTCCTTCTCTAGGCATGTGCCTTTGTGGTTAGAGTGCTGGAACCAGGTAACTTATTGTGTTCTTGAGCAAAACACTTAATTTCACGTTGCTGCAGTCCATTCAGCTGGCAAAAATGAGTTATCCTGCAACAGACCAGCATCCTGTCCAGGCAGGGAATTTATAAGCCATGGGAACCGGGGAAACCAGCCCTTATGAGTCAGTATGACTCAAGAAGATAACCTTTCCCTTATCTTAACTTTACCGATTTCGTTCTCCTCTGCCATTCTTCATCTTAACACCTCACATGTTCGCTATCATTCCCAGCACCCTCTTATGCCTACCACCACACCCACTCACCAAAGCTACCCTTATGTACTTTTTAATACTTACTCCCTGCTGATCCTGTACCTTATTTATCATCTGATCCTTGAACTATCTTACCCCTTACCCTGTACTGTCTTACCTCTCATCTTATCCCCTTCCCTCCCCCACACACACACAAACCCATTTGATTTTATTTGTTTCAGTTATTAGACTATGGCCATGCTGGGGCATTACCTTACAGAATTTTAGTCAAATGAATTGACTCCAGAACTTATTTTTTAAGCCTAGTATTTGTTTTATTGATCTTTGCTGAACCGCTAAGTTACAGGGGATATAAACACACCATCACTGGTTGTCAAGCAGTGGTGGGAGACAAACACACACACACACATACACACACACACACACACACACACACACACCACACACACACAGATACACACACATGCACAATCACACACACACACACACACATGACAAATTTCCTCCAATTTCCATCAACCAAATCCATCACAGTTTGAAGCTGTAGTATA
>NC_068996.1:37100897-37102011 GCF_001194135.2 Octopus bimaculoides | reverse complement strand
CACACACACACAACACACACACACAGATACACACACACACACAATCACACACACACACACACACACACACCACACACACACAGATACACACACATGCACAATCACACACACACACACACACATGACAAATTTCCTCCAATTTCCATCAACCAAATCCATCACAGTTTGAAGCTGTAGTATAAGACGTTTTCCCAAGGTGCCATATAATGGGACTGAACCCAGGATCATGCTGTTGGGAAGCAAGCTTCTTATCACATAGCCATACTCATATTTCCCATCAGACCACACCTCCACTTCTGCTCATTGCTCACCACATTCATCTCTCCCTCATCTTTAACCATCTGATCCTCCTAGCTAAACCTTCTTATAATTCTTCCCTCCTGACCCACAGTCTGTATCATCTCTAACTCCTTGAGGGTGATCATGAGTGCGACACCCTAACCTCTAGGCAATGCGCCTTGACTAACATAAGGATTTAAGTAAAATCAAAGTTAATACCAAAACATCAAGAAATCATTTGACTCCATCCAGATTTTGAAAGATTTTCAGAAATCTGGTCTTGTTTTCTTCTTGCCTATAATTAATCTCAAAGTGACAAGTTTGGTTCCTTTATCATCCTTTCCAAGCTCTTTCATATCAACTTGCATATATTTGCATATATTTCAAAACTTGATATCTCTTCTAGACTTTTCCTTTATTATAACAATTACCACACACACACACACACACACACACACATGCAGATACCAATCATATTTAGGGAGAATTCACAAAAAAAAACAAAGGACGAAGACAGGTGGTGTAGAAACCAAGCAAATGTATTAGTATAACGCTCGGGAATTAAAAAAGTCTTTAACATTTCGAGCCTACGCTCTTCCACAGAAAGGAACACAGAAAGAAACAAGGAGAGAAAAAAATGTGTGTAGTGGTTATTTGCCAGTTGAGTCCTTCCTCCATCCATTAGTTGTTTTTTGTTTTTTTTCAGGAAATATTTACAACAGTCTTATGAGAAGTGTTGCAGAAAATTTTGAGAATTACAATATTTCTGTATCAGAAGATATTGCCTTCAACTCAAGTCTTCTTTCTAACCCTGTCATTCAGAGACATTTAAAGA
>NC_068996.1:37098041-37100487 GCF_001194135.2 Octopus bimaculoides | reverse complement strand
ATAGTAGAGATTGGGCAGGATTGAGGGGTGAATTTGAATGAAAATCAGAAAATGCACAGATATGAAATTTGCTCCTTGCTTCTTCTCTGTAATCGGACCAATCCATTTCTCAACCATATTGTAATTTGCGATGAAAAGTGGATTCTGTAAATAATAAAAAACATTCGTCACAGTGGTTGGACCAAAATGAAGCACTGAAAAACCTTCCCTGAGCCTGGGCTCTTCAAAAAGAAGGTTATGGTGACTCTTTGGTGGTGTACTGCTGGACTCATCCATTATAACTTCTTAAAACCCGGAAAAACCATTACTGCAGAAACATATTGTCATGAACTTGCCAAAATGATCGAAAAACTGCTACTCCTCCATCCCAGACTGGTCAACAGAAAAGGGCCAATTATTTTGCATGACAATGCTTGACCACATGTTTCACTAATGATGCTCCAGAAGTTGAGGGAACTTGGCTACAAAGTTCTTCCCCACCCAGCTTATTTAGCAGACCTTTCTCCTACCGACTACCATTTTTTCAAGTACCTTGATGGTTTTCTACAAGAGAAGGAGTTCAAAAATCAAACCAATGCTGAAAGTGCATTGAAAGAGTTCATCAGCTCCAGATCTCCAGATTTTTATGCTACTGGAATAAACAAACATATAACTCATTGGCAAAAATATGTTGATTGTAATGGTACTTTGATGAAATAGATAGATAGATAGATAGATAGATAGTTAGATAGATAGATAGATAGATAGATAGATAGATAGATAGATAGATAGATAGATAGATAGATTGATAGATATTTAACATATTTAATCTATAATTGATAGTCAAGCAAAATGTATGTTCTGTTTCACCTACAGCCCATTGGATACTATTCAATTAACGCGTCATAAACAAAACAGAATACAAATTTTGTCAAGCTAACAATTATGGATTAAAAATTGTTTTGCTCACTCCAATGGAGTCAATAACATGCTAATGCCTGAAAGCATTATACATTGCAGTCTTATATTTCTTGTTGGTTTTGATCTTTTTCAGTTATTGTCATCAGTGCTATAAAATTTCTTCTGCGAAAAATTATGGTAAATGCCTACAATATGGGAATGTGTAATGGTGAATTCATTTTCATTGCATTATATAACTTTCCAGAGGCCTTCTTTGAAGAAGATGATGCCAGCAGTATTCCACTGTGGTATGGTGGAGATAAATATGATGTTATCACCAAAAAGGCTTATAAATACCTTTTAAGAGTAAGTTAAACCTGTTGTTTATTAGTTATTATCTGTTACACACTTTGCCTTTTATCCTTTTGGAGTTGATAAATTAAGTACCAGTTAAATGCTGGGGTCTATTTAATTGACTAGTTCCCTACCCACAAATTTCAGACCTTGTACATATAGTACAAAGGATTATTATTATTATGATCATCATAATCATTATTATTATTATTATTATTATTATTCATATACACACAACAGATTAGACTGTTGAAATCATCACCACCACCACCACCACTGTCATCATTGTAACCAATACCACCACCACCATCCCCATCATCATCATCATCATCATCATCATCATCATCATCATCATTATCATTATCATCACCACCACCCATCACCACCACCACCACCACCACCACCACCACCACCACCACCACCACCACCACCACCACCACCACCACCACCATCATCATCATCATCATCATCAATCATCATCAATCATCATTGAACATCTGTTTTCGATGCTGGCATAGGTTGGACGGTTTAACCAGAGCTAGTGAGCCAGAGAGCTGCTGCTGGTTCCAGTCTGATTTGGCTTGATTTCTACGGCTGGATGCCCTCCCTAATGCCCACCACTTTACAGAGTGTACTGGGTGCTTTTCCACATGGCACTGGCACAGGTGTTTTTATATGGTGCCAGCACAGGCACTATTACCATAATCATCTTATAATAATACTTAATGACATTTAAGTATTATCTGTTCAATTGTTTATATTCTTCCCAATATTTGAGAAAAAAATTAAAGTTGCTTAAATGATGCTGCTGTTTTCCATTGTAGGTTAATTTGGCATCCGCAAATGTGGACTACTTTACTCAATTTCGAATGAATGTCATGAATACATTCTTAGACTTTAACAATCAGTCAGCTTTAGAAAACTTAACTGTAAGTCTATTATTATTTTTATTTTTTTTCTTCTCTCTTCAAATTTTCTTCCATTTAATGCCAAGTGTTTTCCGTACACCTAGGGTAGAGAAGCTCATTGTATGCACTCCCAAAGAAGTTCATTGTATGCATTATTATTATTATTATTATTATTATTATTATTATTATTATTATTATTGTTGTTATTTTTTTCTTCTTTCTTCAAATTTTCTTCCATTTCTCGCCGAGTGTTTTCCGTACACCTAGGGCAGAGAAACTCCTTGTATGCATTCCCAGTTTACACA
>NC_068996.1:37090070-37097007 GCF_001194135.2 Octopus bimaculoides | reverse complement strand
TATTATTATTATTATTATTATTATTATTATTATTATTATTATTATTGTTGTTGTTATTATTTTATCTCTTTGTCACAGGTTTTGTTGGAGCTCCTGGGGTCTTGCATGTGTAGTGGGCTCACTACTTGCAGCCTACAGTACCATGCTATTCATTCTTTTCAGCTATTTAATACTTTCCTGATTATTCTGGCCGTGCCAAGGAGGCAAACCTTTTGTAACAGTTCTACTGAGCATTCTATTCCAATATCCTTTATATTCCTCATGATGCCTTCTCCTCCTCCTTCTTCTTCTAGTAGTTTCAGGTAAATGTCAACTGCATCACTTGCTACACCTCCATGTTGCTGGGATGTGTGCAGCATGGAGTGTTCTTTTTTGTTATTGGGGGTGTGCAATCTCTTCACGACATTGTATTGCATCAGGTATATTTTTCTTTTGAGGGGGCAGTACAGTCTTTTCTTGTGTTCCTGTTAGTATTGTGTGTTGAGTGTGTAATGCACTGGTTACCTACCTTGCTGGTGGAAGTTTATTTCACTGGATATTTGCTGCATAGAGTGTGTTTTGTGTTTGTGGGTTGTTTTCTTTTGGTTGTATTTGATACGTTGAATTAATAGTGTCTTGCATAGGATATGGGATATTCCTAGCAGGGCTAGGTTTTGGATAGTGTTTATTATTATTATTATCATTATTATTATTATTATTATTATTATTATTAATATTGTTATTATTATTATTATAGATATTGCACAGTATACAATACCATGAGGTTATTGATTGAAGATATTGTGTCAAGTAGGGTTTTATACTGTTTGTCAAGTCACAATAAGGACCTCAGACAGACAGTACTTTATGTAATATGCGTACAGTTCTAAGTAACATCTGGATTGTAGGGTAGTTGTATGGTTTTCAGATGTTTTTTTCAGATTGGGTGGTATTGAACTCAATGCTCTGATGAGAATAGGGATAACCTTTACATTCAACTCTCATAGCTGCCACATCTTAGCAATCTCAATTCTCAAGTCTCCATATTTATCAACTTTATCTCTTTGTTTCATGTTGATATGTTGATCTCCTGGCACTGCCACATCGATTATAAGGCACTCTTGTTTGTCCCTCCTAAAGGTTACTATATCCGGCCTTCAGGGCTCTAATACTTTGTCTGTCTGGAAATCAAAGTCCCACCGAATTTTTGCCTTCCCCTTTCCATCCATTATCTTTTCCAGTGTATGTTGGTACCAAGCATCCGTGACCTCATATCCATACTTACAGCATAGTAGGCAGTGGAGGGTTTGGACTACCTTGTCATGTCTGCACTTGTACTCTTTCTGTGCAAGACTTTCACAAGCACTAACAATGTGAATCACACTTTCGACCCTCTTCCCACACATTCTGCAGAGGTCTGATGCACTTGTGAGATATATATTCTTTTTCACTGAGTTGGTATTCAATTCCTGGGCTGTGATTACTAGGCTTTCAGTATTCTTTTTTTAGGTCACCCTTATTGAGCCACTTCCATGATGCTTCCTGGTCTTTTAATTTGTTGGTTTCATGGTGGAACTGGCCATGTAATTCCATACGGAGTAGGGTTTCTTCTCTCTTGTTGGCTGTTCATGTTCGGAATCCATGAGCACTCTCAAGTCCTGTTTTGTTATTATTATTATTATTATTATTATTATTATTATTATTATTATTATTATTATTATTATTATTATTATTATTATTAAGGTGGCAAGCTGGCAGAGTCGTTAGCTGACTGTTTAACAGTATTTCATCTGATCTGTCTGCATGTTCCAAGTTCAACTTCTGCCAAGATTGACTTTGCCTTTCATCCTTTCAGGGTTGATAAATTAAAAAACAGTGAAACACTGGGGTGGATGTTATCAACTAGTCCTCTCAAATCAAAATTTCAGGCCTAGTGCTTTTAATAGAAAAGATTATTATTATTATTATTATCATCATCATCATCATCATCATTATTATTATTATTACCTTTGTGGAAAGGTAAATTTATTTCATGATTTATTTTTCCATCAAGTTTAAGTTTGGCTCTTGTATGTATCAAGGGTAAGGCAAATATCTCCCCAATTCTGGAACCACTGCGATTCTGACAGGAATAATATTAACCCATTGACAGCCAAAGTTTCATTTTTGGGGGAATGATTTAAAATTTTATGGAAATAGTATTATAAAATACACTTGCCCAAGGTGCCATTCAGTGAGACTGAACCTGGAATTCTGTGGTTGGGAAGCAAAGCTTCTTATCACACAGTCACTCTTGTGCCTGTTTTGTTATTTATTGTTTCTTACTTCTTTTCCTTATTTGCACCCCCACATTTTTTTTTTACTATTTTCTTATTGTTTGCTTTTGTTAATTCTTTTTATTTTTTACCAAATTGTTCTTCGGATTTTTATTGTAATGTTTACAAATGAAATACCTCAACCAGGGCTTCATCACTCCTGAAGGAGGAATCCCTCTCAGGATTCCTTCCACCACTGTCTGTCTCTGGCCAGTTGTAGCCATGCTGACCTCAGGCAGTGGATGAGATCATCTTGCCATCTTGTCCTTAGTCGGCCTCTTGATTTTGTCCATTGCCTTAGCATCCATTCCATCACCCTGATTGTCCATCTGCTGTCCTTCAGTCAAGCAATGTGGCAAAATAAAGAATAAATATTACAAGCAATTTTTCAGCAATTCTAGAAAAAACTACATTTAGGTATCAAAGATCCATCATCTTCTTTGACCAAGCAATGACCATCTGGTCATTGAGTGAATTTAGCATAAACCATTCTTTTGGAAATATTCAAGCTAGGTCAGAGGAGAATTCTTTTCTCTTTACCAGTTCTTTTAGACAAAAGTCACAAGTATGACCTTTTCTTTTCTGAATCAGTGGTAAAACAAACTTTGGTATGCATAAATTTATTTCATATTTTTCTTGTTATATTTTGTATAAAGAGAATTTTTCTTATTTTTGTTGTTATATTTTGTATAAAGAGAATTTTATTATTATTTTAGGGTTCTCACTATAGTTCCTATTTATATGATGCAGTTTTCATCTATGCTCTCTTGGTAAAAAAATGTTTAACAAGTCAACTGGATTTCAGAAATGGGAGCTTGATGTTGGAAATTGCCCGAAATATAACATTTATAAGTATGTTCTTTTGATATTTATTCTTCAGTCTCACTAAACTGTATTTTTTTTTTTACCGTTTATAAATGTAATAAGGTGTAAGCACATGTGAATGTTTATATACTTAATAAAAGAAATAGAGATAGGTGCAGGAGTGGCTATGGGGTAAGTAGCTTGCTTACCAACCACATGGTTCTGGGTTCAGTCCCACTTTGTGGCTCCTTGGGCAAGTGTCTTCTACTATAGCCTAGGGCCGACCAAAGCCTTGTGAGTGGATTTGGTAGACGGAAACTGAAAGAAGCCCATCGTAGATATATATGTGTATGTGTGTTTGTGTGTCTGTGTTTGTACCCCACCATCACTTGACAACCGATGCTGGTGTGTTTACGTCCCTGTAACTTAGCGGTTCGGCAAAAAGAGACCGATAGAATAAGTACTAAGCTTACAAAGAATAAGTACTGGGGTCGATTTGCTTGACTAAAGGCAGTGCTCCAGCATGGCAACAGTCAAATGACTGAAACAAGTAAAAGAGTAAAAGAGTATATGTATTTTTCTTTCATCTGTCAAAATATGTTTATTAAGCTTACCAAAACCTGTATATTGAGGTTCTGCAAATCAGTGAGAAATGGTTAGATAAAATATTAATACTAATGTTTATGTAAAAAGCAAAATTGAATATGTGTGTGTACAACTATGGCAGGAAGGCTTTGTAACAGACAAGCTGTTAGGCATACTAGTAATTGTTCCCTGTAGCTGGGTTAGTTGACATTGCTGCAGTCTTGTTGACTAAGAGAATAATGTCAAAACAACTATTGGCCTACCACAACAAAAGCCTTGTACTTGTGTTGATGAAAGAGTCTTCATGCTGGGATTGGCTGGACCTAGGATTACAGGGAAAAAAAAATCATTGTTGAAGTGTTGATCAAGGAACTATTTCATCAACTGAACTCAAACTGATTCTTTGCTAGTTTATACAGTGAATCTAAAAGATTAGTTGAGACAGAGACCTTGAACGGTCAAACAGAACCATGTGTCCAATATAGATCAAAAGTGATAATAAGTAGAATAATGAGAAAATGAACTGAAATCCGTCTCAAGTGAGTGGAAAGATTAGTGATCCGAATTTCAGCACAATTTCCTGTTACAAGTTCCAGTGAGTATGCATATGATTATGAGAAGTGTCCAAAGAAATTCATTGGTTTTTCTTCTATTATTATTGCTGTACTCTTCTTACAATGAAACATTGCTATAAATTATTCAAGTAGATAGGTTTCATGACCTTTTTTTCAATCTTACCAGATTAAAGACTCACAGTAATCAACATTAACTTATAAGGTTATAATCAACTAAGGTTATCATAAACTGACAGACCAAATGTATTAACAACTACTAATTTAATATGGCAAGCAGTGAGAACACTTGTAGAATTAAAGAGTAAATGGTAAAGATCCCTTTTGGTCATGAATGAGCATGGTATTGCACCTTGAAGGTTACTCTCTGAGACACAAGTCCAGGCAAGGTTGTTTATGGAAGACCAGCAGTCACCTGTGAATACCAGTGTCCCCCCTCCATGCCATCAATGTTATCCAAGGGAAAGACAAATAGACCGATATAGCTTGGTACCAGTGATGTCACAAGTCATTTCTACAGCTGTGTTAACTGGAGCAACGTGAAATAAAGTGTTTTGCTCAAGAAAACAACATACAGCTCAGTTTGGGAATTGAACTCACTGCCTCATGATTGTGATCACTAATCAAACTACAGTCTGAAAAAGTAAAACCTAGACACCACAACTTATTCTGGCAAGCAGTGGAAGCACTTGCAGAACTAAAGAGTAAGAGTAGAGACCCTTTTTGGTCATGAATGAGCATGGGAGTGCACCTTGAAAGTTACCCTCTGAGACAAAAGTCCTGTAAAGATTGTTTCTGGAAAACCAGCAGTCACTCATGCACACCTGTCTCCCCTCTCCATGCCACCAGTGTTATCCAAAGGAAAGGCAAAGGCTGATACAGCTTGGCACCAGTGATGCTGCAGCTCATTTCTACAGCTGAGTGAAGTAGAGTAACATGAAACAAAGTGTTTTGCTCAAGAACACAACACTCAGCCCGGTCCGGGATTCGAATTCAACTACTGCATGATTGTGATCATTAATCAAACTATAAGCTGGAAAAGCAACATCTAGACTCCACAACATGGCATAATTTACTCCAGCAAGCAGTGGGAGTACTTGTAGAATTAAAGAGTAGCTTGATAGATTTCGGTACCTAGCTGTAGTAAAAGTTGTATATGATAGAATAAAATCTTAACAGAGCTCAATTCTGTAGTGTTCAATGGAAAACAAAAATGCAAGTACCAAGCTCTATGAATTCTTGTGAATTTGGAAAATCCTTTAGTTTAGTATCTTTCTAAGAATTGAAAGATTGTTAAAAAGTAATCTAATTTAAATTTCTAGGTGATGCCATTATGAGCCCTGTCCAATTTGATTCAAATGCTGATAGAATGCCAGTTTATATGATTTGGGATTATACATCTCCAACTGGTATAGGAAGATTGGTAGCTATTGAAGAATTGTCATACTCAGAGGTATGTATCCAGTCAAAATATTCCTGTTTCTTTGCTGCATTGTATCAATACATGCATACATACATACATACATACATACATACATACACACGTACATTGATACATGCATGCATGTATCAATCCATCCATCCATACATACATACATACATATATATATATATGTATGTCTGTTTGTGTGTGTGTGTTTGTGTGTGTCTGTGTATATATGTATTATGTATTTGTATGTATGTATGTATGTATGTATGTATGTATGTATGTATGCATGTATGTATGTATGTATGTATGTATGTATGTATGTATGTATGTATGCATGCATGCATGCATGCATATATGCTTTGATACAGACAGGAATTTCAGGTGTTAATTGGGAGAGAGAAGCACAAGACCGAAATGGATGGAGGAAAGGAGTCCAAAGTAGTTGTTCAAAGTCCGAAAGAGAGAGAATGAAGCAGACGATGATCAAGAGAAGGCTTGGAAAGAATGAATATATGGAAAATGAGAGAGTGTTACTTTTTATGTGTATGATCTATGGGAGGAAATGCTTGAGTTGTGAAAGCCTGATCAGCCACCAGAGAACTCACAAGAATCGACCCATTATAAATTGTGATATGGCTATTGTTCACAACAGAACATGTGTAACCCTGTGGAAAGGTGTGCATTTCAGTTGGAGGATTGAAAAGACATGTCAAAAATCTTCCTACTGTCAGCCAGCACAATTGTGCATTATGTACTAAAATGTGCAAATCTTTGGCAGAGCTCAAGAGTCACATAAGGGCCTCACATTGCATTATCAATGACTCTTCATTTCAATGATTCTTTCAAGCAATGACTTTGCTTGTGTACGAGAAAGCAGCCACTATGTATGTATGTATGTCATTATTCAGTTTATTTCAAGATTTCTTGCCAATAGAGAAAGAACTGGTTTCTAACTTAGATCCAAGGTTCCTTCATTGGAATTTCAACATCAATAACAGGATATTTTTGTATGTATGTACATATGTATGTATGTATGTATGTTTGTATGTTTGTATGTATGTATGTATGTATGTATGTACGTATGTATGTATGTATGTATGTATGTATGTATGTATGTATGTTTGTATGTATATACGTATGTATGTATGTATGTATGTATGTATACATGTATGTATGTGCAGATTTGTATGTTTTATGTATGTATTCTTATGCATATAGTTACACATCTAGACATGCTTGTATATATTTAAATG
>NC_068996.1:37086594-37090060 GCF_001194135.2 Octopus bimaculoides | reverse complement strand
TATGTTTTATGTATGTATTCTTATGCATATAGTTACACATCTAGACATGCTTGTATATATTTAAATGATAAACTTCTGGAAAGTTTTACAGATTTTTACAGTTCCACTGATGTATTGAGTCTGTAGTCATCGAATCAGCTTTCTCCTTTCTGGTTTTGAGAAGCCTAATTTCTCATGATTGATATTTAGGCAGCATGTTACATATCCCATGGCCCCAATAATTACAGGTATAAACCTGAACTTGTAATCTGGATAGAGTAACTGTAGATTTCTCAATAGTTCAGTATAGGTGCTCATTTTTTCACTGATCTTCAGCTTTATGTTAACATCCACTGGGCAGCTAATTTCCACAACTGTGCACAGTTTCTCTTCCCTATCCCAAATCATTATATCAGGTCTGTTGGGCTTACATTTTATTGAAGTCTTCACTGGGACATTCCACCAGTATTCCTTTTCATTATGAGTGACTATCACTTCGATGCTTGGTGGTTAAAAGATGTTGTCGAAGGGATATGATGTGACATTCAAAGGCATTTTGGATTGATGTTAAGCCTCTGTTGCCTTGTTTATATTTTAGGTAGAGGCAGTCTACATCACTGTTTATGTGGAAATTATGTTTGTTAGTATTTTTTGGGTTTTCACATCAATGGCTCAGATCTCATCAAGCATCCAATCTAGCTGCTCAAATGTTGGTATAAGTACTGGCACTGTAAACACATTGTGGGCCACTGTTTTATTGAATGCAGAGAGTCCTGAGGTCCAGATTTTCTTTATTTGGCCATAATATTCTTTAGTGACACGTGTTTTGTTACAGGTGCTACTGTAACATTCCTTGTCGGATACAGGGGAAAACCATCAAATTATTGATGGAGATGTTACTAGTCTGGTTTATAGTTTGTATGTATGTATGTATGTATGTATGTATGTATGTATGTATGTATGTATGTATATGTGTATGTACATCTATATATAATAATAATGATAATGATAATAATAATAATAATAATAATAATAATAATAATATATGTGTGTGTACATATATACATATATATATATATATATATATATATATATATATATATATATATATATATATATATATATATATATGCATATATGAGTATAGGGTATCACCACCTGTGTAAACAACATGAAATATATAGACAAATGAGTTTAATACATGAGCAACAAGAGAAAAAATGGAAAACAGGACACACACACACACACACACACACACACACACATGTATATATATATATATATATGTATATATATGTGTGTGTATGTGTGTGTGTTTGTGTGTGTATGTGTAGTTTAAATACTTTATAAATTTGTTGCAGAAATATATAAAAATGGTAGCACCATTTAAATGGTTCACAAAAGATGGAAAGCCACCTGCAGACGTTCCTGAATGTGGATTTGATGGCAGTCTTTGCATCTATGACAACTCACGTGAGTTCATCAGCATTGCTATTATAATTTCTCTAACCAATGTAATTGTGTAATGATCTCTGTTAGTGTGTGTGTGTGTGTGTGTGTGTGTGTGTAAATGAGCATCTGTGTTTGTAAGAATGCATTTATATGTGTGTGGTTAGGACAAAAAAGAGATAGAGAGTGGAGGAAAAGATTGTTTGTATACGTGTTGGTGTATGTGTATGTGTGTGTGTGTGTGTGTGTGTTTATGCTCTGTGTATAAGTAAGCAAGTGGATGTATGCATCTTGTGCATGTTTATGCATTTATGCACATTTGTATGTTTATATGTATACATGTATGTGTGTGCATGCATGCATGTGTGTGTGTGTGTGTGTGTGTGCTATATTTCTGGTAAGGCAACTGCAGGAGAAATACCTAGCCAAAGATAAAACTCTGTACCTGGCTTTTGTTGACTTGGGAAAGCCTTTGACAATGTCCCCCGATCCCTTATCTGGCGGGCAATGTGGAAACTGGGGATAGATGAGTGATTAGTAAAAGCTGTACAGGCCCTGTACAGGAATGCTGTCAGTAAGGTGAGCGTCTGCAATGAGTATAGTGAAGAATTCCGGGTAGAAGTAAGGGCTCACCAAGGATCAGTCCTCAGCCGCCTCTTATTCATCATAGTCCTCCAGGCAATAACAGAGGAATTCAAGGCAGGCTGCACCTGGGAGTTCCTTTATGCTGATGACCTTGCTCTCACAGCTGAATCACTCCCAGAACTAGAGAAGAAATTTCAGGTGTGACAGCAAAGTCAAGAGTCAAAGGGCTGTAGAGTCAATGTAGCCAAGCGGACAAATCACAAACCCCTTCAGGTAGATGGCCCCTGCTTGATCTGTGGAAAAGGTGTTGGTAAAAATTCCATAAGATGTACTCAGCATAAGTTATGGACACATAATAGGTGCAGCAATATCAAAGGAAGGTTAACTGGGATAATAGTTTTTGTGTGTGGCAGATGCACAGGGACAATAAACAGCAAAGATGTTCAGAAAACAGATTCCATCACATACCAGGGGGAGGTGACCAAGTCTGCAGTGGGGTGGATGCTCTGAGAGTGTTGTCATTAGAATAAGAATAGCCTGGGCAAAGTTTAGAAAGCTTCTACCTCTGCTGGATAATGTCTTTCCTAAACCGATCCTGTGCTGGTCCATTGGTATTTGTGGTTAAAGCTAGGATATCATCTTTGTAAATGGCGAAGTGTACGTCAGGAAAAGTCTTGCCCAACGTATCGAGTAAGAATAGTCCAATAAGATTGTGTATGCCTGCTCCATCATATGACCCCATGCTCACATCGAAAGCACCATCTATATCGGTAGTCTTGACCCACTCTACGTTCTTGCTGAAGAGTAAAGTCTTTCTAGCATGGAAGATTATGTCTTTATCCGTGTACTGATTTCTATGAATTCGCTTGCGAAGGTGAGGGCTTTATCTAGCAGTTCCTTAGAGATAGATTCATAGCAATCGACAATATCGAATTGCGCGTAAATCTTGCTGTCATTGAATTCAATTCTGATTTCACTTGCCTCAACAGGTCTTCACAAGCAGAGTTTAGTGTCCAATGAAAGAAAGGTATGCCTAAATGAGCTGGTTACACCACCAGCATAGGCTACAGGTTATGGTCTCACTTGGCCTGCCGGGTCTTCTCAAGCACAGCATATTTCCAAAGGTCTCATATATATATATATATATACATACATACGTATATATATCATCATTATCGTCATTCAACATCCGTTTTCCATGCTGGCATGGGTTGATGGGTTGGATGGTTTGACTGAAGTCTGGAGAGCCAGCAGCTGCACCAGGCTCCAGTCTGGTCTGGCAGAATTTCTACAGCTGGATGCCCTTCCTAACGCCGAACACTCCGAGAGTGTAGTGGGTGCTTTTTACATGTCACCAGCACAGGAGCGAATATGGCGGGCTTGGCAATAATCATGCTCGGATGGTACTTTTTATGTGCCACCAGCACAGGAACCAGTATATATATATATATAT
>NC_068996.1:37085216-37086123 GCF_001194135.2 Octopus bimaculoides | reverse complement strand
ATACTACACTTTATCGTGCAGTTACTGTTAATACTTCATTTAGAGAATTAACATTGCTTATATATATATACATATATATATATGATTATTATTATTAATATTATTATTATTATTATTATTATTATTATTATTATTATTATTAATATATTATTATTATGTGAGTTAGCATAATCATCAGCATGCTGGACAAAATGCTTAGCGGTTTTTACCCGTCACTATGTTCTGAGCTCAAATTCCGCCAAGGTTGACTTCGCCTTTCATCCCTTTGGGGTCAATAAATTAAGTACCAGTGAAACACTGGGGTTGATCTAATTGACTAGTCCCCTTTCTCAAAATTTCAGGTCTTGTGCCTATATTAGAACAACTTTATATATATTCATACATATATTTTGCATGCATTATGTTCATAAAGATATGTATAGATTTGTATACATCTGTGTATAGTCGTCTTTCTGAATGTATGCCTGTGTGTGTGTCTGTGCGTGCGTGTGTGTGTCCGTGCGTGTGTGTGTGTGTGTGTATCCATGCATGTGTGTGCACACATGCGTGTGTTTGTGTTTGTGTGTGTACATGCACACAAACCTCATTTTATTGGTATGTTAATTATTTGAGAAAAAATTTTTAATTTAGGCCATATAAGTTTAGAAGAAAATAAAAATATTCAAGTAATGCAAAATAGAAACAAAACAAGACAAAACAAAAAACAAAATATGATAAAATAAAAATGAAATGAAACATTGAAAAAAAAACATTGCTCAGAAATACATTCCTTAAATGAATATTTTGTTATATTTTGACGAATATTTCTGGTTTCCAAATATAGCACAATATTCACCCTATAACATTCTACCCCTCTCTCTATCTCTGTCGATATATATATATGTGTGTGTCTATATATATATATACA
>NC_068996.1:37083869-37084898 GCF_001194135.2 Octopus bimaculoides | reverse complement strand
TATATATAGGTATTCTGGGTTTAGTCCCACTGCGTGGCACCTTGGGCAAGTGTCTTCTACTATAGCTTAGGGCAACCAAAGTCTTATGAGTGGTTTTGGTAGATGGAAACTGAAAGAAGCCCTCTGTATATATATATGGAAATTTTCAGAATGAGATAAAAATCCAAGGCTGTGAAAGATTTTAGAACATTTATGAATAGAAGGTCTTACAGCTGTTTCCGGGATATTTTATATATCTCTTCATCGAAGACAGTGTGAGAAAATGGTTAAGCAATAGTTATTTTAGATGAGAAATGGAGAGTGAAGTGGAGGAATGAAAATAGATGTGAGATATGCCGAGATATTGCATCCATAGATCCATTTTTTTACACAGAATGGTATACATATAAGATTCCAATACCTTGTGAGTAAGTTCCAATAGTATTTAGAATTAGTCATTCCAAGTATAGAGTTTTGTACACAGTGTTGTTGAATGGAGGGTTTTCTTTAAAGTGACCTAAAGGTAGGGAATGTATTTCTAAGGTTAAATCGAAAACAGGAAGAGAGAAATAAAGAAAAGAGAAAAAATGGAAGAAAAAGAAAAAAGGAATCCTTGGTAGACTCAGCATTAAATTCAGATATGTGCGCATGTACTTGTTAAAAAAAACCCCGTTACTTGTGTATATGTAAATAAAAAGCTATGCTGGCATTTCATACTCTCACAATTAATAATGGAAATTTAAGAATAAATAGTTGTCCTTACCGTTAACTGTACTGAAAGTCTTGTTTATGCAATCTAACGGTTCCTTTATTTTTCAAATATAATAACACACACATGCACACAAATACAATAAAAATAAAAATGACTATAAAACAAAATGGTTCCGGGTTCAGTCCCACTGTGTGGCACCTTGGGCAAATGTCTTCTACTATAGCTTCGGGCCGACCAAAGCCTTGTGAGTGGATTTGGTAGACGGAAACTGAAAGAAGCCCATTATATATATATGCATATGTATATATATATATATATGTGTGTGTGTGTGTGTGTGT
>NC_068996.1:37080022-37083408 GCF_001194135.2 Octopus bimaculoides | reverse complement strand
ATATATATATATATATATATATATATATATATATATATATAGGCAGTGAGGTGAGTAGCCATATCTAAGTGGCAGTTGAATGTTACTACTAGTTTAACACCAGGTGGATTCTCTGCCAGCTGGTTTTCAGTACAAACTCTGTATGCTTATATACAATACATCACTAGCAGGGGGAGTGAACCCTTGCTATCCTCCAGTAAGTGACAGGATCACAGGACTGGCTGGTTTCGAGCTGGTTAGCTCACGTCAGTCATGTGCACCTGCGCATTGGAGTAATAGCCTCTGCCAGCGATATATTGTAAGTAAAGTGACTGTCTCTTCTTGAGATTTTGTAGCTAGTTATTTTGCTTGGTGCAGATCAGTGACCGATGGTCACTTTGTTTACAATATATCGCTGGAAGAGGTGGATCTTGGTTATCTAAGAATGATGATGATGAAATATATAATTTAGAGAAAAGAACCAAAGTTCATATAAATATATAATTTAAAGAAAAGAACCAAAGTTCATGAACTCATCCATGAAAATCCAGTCACATATAGAAAAATTTAATAAGTAAATACACTAAAAAGAATTATAATAAAATACAAAGTAATAATCATTAAAATAATAAAACAACTACACGTGTTTCATAACCAAATTTGCAAATAGAAAATCAAATCAAATCAAATCGATTGAAATAAATCGATTGAAAATCAATTCTATTCAAAAATATAGCTAATCTTTGGGTTTCGATCAATTTACTTTAATCGATTTGATTTGATTTGATTTTCTATTTGGAAATTTGGTTATGAAACACGTGTAGTTGTTTTATTATTTTAATGATTATTACTTTGTATTTTATCATAGTTCTTTTTAGTGTATTTACTTATTAAATTTTTCTATATGTGACTGTGGATTTTCATGGATGAGTTCATGAACTTTGGTTCTTTTCTCTAAATTATATATTTGTATATTATATACTGTGAAACTTAATTTAACTTTAATTTTTGATAAATTGAATTTAATTGAGTTTTTAGCTGTAAATTTGGTTTTTTTATCCCTAATATATATATATATATATACACACACATATACACATATAGATGAATGTATGAATGTATACGTTATATTTACACATGTATATATACATATGTATGCATATGTGTGGTGTGTGCCTGAGTGTATATGTATATGGTATATATTGTATATAATACACACAAGCACACACACACTCATACACACACACACACACACACACACACACAGTGTGTACCAGACACTAGTGTAGCTAGAGCATGTGCCAATCGGGGTAGCCCCCTTCCATTTGTTACCCTGGAACCCACAGAAAACACATATTGCCTCCAGCAGACCCAAATGTGCCACCACCCTCAGCAACACTAGTAGTACTAGGTGGCATGAAATAAAAAACACCTGGTACACACTGTGAAATGACTAGCATTTCGGAAGAGCATTCAACCACAGAAGGCATGCCAAAGGAGACACTTGAGCTCAACACAACCTTGCACCTTGCAACTTGCTGGATCTGTCCAACCCATGCCAGCATGGAAACAGACGTTAATGATGATAATATGATCATAATGTGTATTCTGTTGGCATGGTCTGTTGGTGTGTTCTGCTGCTGTGTTATATTAGTAGTATGTTTTACTGGTTGGTTACATTGGTTGTTGCTGTTTATTCACAGGACATCTCTGATTAGGCAGGCCTAGGATGAAAAGGGCATTCTTGTCACAGCAGTTTGTATTCTGTGTGTTCTGTTTTAAGATACATTGTATTTAGAAACACTTCATCTACTGTGTTCTGATTTTTTAAAATGACATATTCTGATTCGAGCTAAATCTGGCTATTATTTTTAGTGAGTTATTTGAATTGTGATTACAATAATATTGTGATATGATTGCAATTGTAATTATGATTGGATTGTGATCATGATTTGATGTGATTGTAATGTGTCTGCAATGTTACATGATCGTAATTTTAATTTGTAATGTAATATAACTGTAATATGAATCTTATATTTCAGAATCCATTGCCGGAGGAGTGCTTGGTTCATTAGTATTGGTTTCCATTATTATAGCAGCTTTTTATTACGGTATTAAGTAAGTTCACTTTATGTTAAATCAATTCTTATATTCATGATATTGTCTTTAATGAAAATGATACAAGCCAACCAGAATGCCTTTCAACTGGCCATTTAATCTACAACAAACAGCAGGCAAATCTTCTTAAAATTAAACAAGTACACATGAAATGGGAATGAAACACTGAATAGTGTGTTCCTGATATTAAAAAGCAAAGAAGAGATGATCACAGTTAGAAGGTTTTTGAACTTAATTATTCTCAGAAATATGTATTTTATTAAACAGCAGAATCCAAGGAAATTGGTGAAAGTGTGAACATTGGTGAAATTTAATGCATATATGTGTGTAGATAGAAATAAAATACTGTGAACCGATTTCCAGTGAGGTTGGAAAATTTTGATGTTTTGGACATTTATCTTCTTCCGGTAAAGGAAACAATGTAGAAAATAGTATCAGAGTCACTAAAGGCTGGTATCAGGGTCACTTAGGCTGGTACCAGACACTTAAGTACCTGAGTTACTTATGATTGGTTTTAGAGTTACTTGAAGCTGATACCAGAGTTAGTAAAAGGTGGTATGTTTATATGTATATATCATCATCATCATCATCATCATGAAGACTGGTTAAGACTGATCTCAAGATCCTTGAATCTTACAGAGAAAATGACAAAGGACCATGAAATCTGGTGATATGAGGTTCTCATGAAAATCTTCTCACTGTGGTGAAATTGACTTCTGGAAGCACTATATATATATATATATATATATATATATATATATTATCTATATTAAGGGCATTACTATACATAAATGCCTCATGCTAGGAGGGACTTTTAAAGTCAAAACTACCATAATAAACACATTGTACAATGTGTTTATTATGGTATAATAATAATTCTGCTGTGGTGGGTGGGTCTTCTTGAGTACATCAAGGCACCAGATATGTCAGTCCCTTTTTCATCTTCTTCATAAGATTTAAGGTGTTAATATTTAATTATTTGTTATGAGCTGGTGGCCATAATCCGAATTTACAGAAACAACGAGGATAGGGTGAACCAAAAACAACAAAACACCATGAAATTTTTGGAAAATATTATTAACAATAGTCAGCATAAAAACCAGTTTACATACAAACGAATATATATACGAATAAAAAGCAAATGCTACACCAGATGTGCAGTCAAAATATTTACAAAGGTAGCATATATATATATATACAGTTCAGAAATTCGGACTCCGAATACCAGTTTTTGGTTTCACCAAAATTGGCCTCACATAAAATTTGGTTTTTCAAAAACATGCATTCCA
>NC_068996.1:37075563-37079734 GCF_001194135.2 Octopus bimaculoides | reverse complement strand
TATAAATATACACATACGCATGTTATGTATTTATAATATATTTGTAAAGATATCTTCATTTGAATTTAAACTCTTACCATTACATTTTTTGTTTATTTTTCTTCCAGGAAAAAAATCTTTGAAGAAGAACTTACAAAAGTTTCTTGGAAAATAAATTTCAATGATGTAAAAATTCTATCAAAACCTCCAGGAAGTCAGGTAAATGAAGGTGTTAATATTTTAATTATTTCAAGTGTTAATAATCAATTATTTCCACATATCGATTAAATAGATGATGTAAGAACTTGAGTCATCAAATTATCTTTATTCAATTTTTTTTTTTTGTATTTTCTTGTTCTAGTTGTTGTTACTGTTGTATTACTGGAGGTCAAACTGTGACTTTGTTACCAATGGCATTAACAATGACATTCTTACCCTAACATCGTTCTTCTTTTTGTTTGTTAAACACAGCACATCTAGGATTACATTATTCTTGTATTTGTTTCAGTCATTTGACTGTGGCCATGCTGGAGCACCACCTTAAAGGGTATTTTAGTTAGAGAAATCAACTCTAGGACTGTAAACCTAGTACTTATTCTATCGGTCTCTTTTTGCTGAACCACTAAGTTACAGAGACATAAATACTCCAACATCGGTTGTCAAATGATGATGGGGGACAAACACAGACACTAAGATACATACACACACACACACACACAAATATATATACACACATACATACACACACACACATACATACATACATACATACATACATACATACATACATACATACATACATACATATATGATGGGCATGTTTCAGTTTCCATCTACCGAATCCACTTACAAAGCTTTGGTTGGCCCGAGGATATAGTAGAAGATACTTGCCCAAGATGCCATGCAGTGGGACAGAACATGGAACCATGTGGTTGGGAAGCAAGCTTCTTACCACACTGCAATGTCTGTCCCTGTATTTTTAAGACAGTAGCAGAAGCATAGATAGAGGGTACAAAGAGGTGCAGTCTCCTACTCTGGGCACAGTTTTATTTTTTGTCCACATTAGCTTCAGGTGTGAAGAAGCATAAAATTTCCTCTATCCTGTCATGTTTGTTAATTAAAATGGGTGGCATCAAAAGTGTCTTTGTCACAGGCAGTGAGAACTGTCGTTAAGGTACTGGACAGTAATAGAACATGATTTGAGGGAGATCAGGTAGCTATTTTTAGCAGATCAAGCAATCGTGGACATGTGTTAAGAAAGACTTGGTTGTTATTTCTAACATAGCAATCAACCATGATTTTATCTTGTTTGCTTGTGCTCCTGTTATTTTAATATAGTACAGCATGTACTTGACTGCAACATCATACACCCTGTTGCAATACATTGCAATGAAATGTACTTTACTGATATAAATATAGATATATATATACACATACACTACAATATTCCCCATAGTAACTTACAGTATTGTCAATGGAAGATCCTCTATGCAGTCACTCAACTTACTAGAAACAGCAGGTAAATCTTCAAATTTCATTCTGCTAACTTTAAATAGGTGAATGATGATACATTTGATAATGCAGTCTGACATAAACTTAGTTTAAATTGACAAGATGGTCATGGTCAGAATGTCTTTGATCATAGGTTTTGTACATTTAGTGCTAGCTGACCTAGAGCTAAAACAGCTGCAAAAACAAATTTCCAATATGATACAAAGTTATCATGCACCAAGCATGATGGTACACTGCTATAAACACCAGTCTCTGCACTCCAGTATCTTCTATAGTGACACTCCAGTACAAACCACGACAGTGTATATAGTGTCAATACATAACACTGAAGTATAGCTTACATCTATATCCTCCATTATTATACATTCTATGGTTGGTCATACACCCTAAACCATGTGATCCACAATATCACAGGCATTTGTGGAGGGGTGTATAGTCAGTTGTATCTATTTCCACACCTGACTATTTCTTTATTTTATAAAATCCTGGTAACTCAACAATTGAAGTTGATTCCAATGGAATTTCAATTCTGAATGTAAAAGGAATGTAATTAAATCCACATGGCATTTTGTCAGGTGCTTTACCAATTTAGGCACTACATCACCCTTTACATGAAAGGCTATTAAATATAAAGGATACTTGATGACTTCACTAGTTCTGGTGACCCAAAATAAGCACACAGAGGTTGGTGTTAGGAAGGGCATCCATCCATAGAGACTACACGAAAGTAGACAATGGAGCTTGATGCTGTTCCTGGACCCATCAGATCCTGATAACCTGTCCAATCCATACCAGAATAGATCATGAACATTAAATGATGATGATGATGATTTACAATGAGCTCCCTGCAGTTTTCTGTCTACCAATTTCCCCCATATGACATTGGCTATTGTAAAAACACTTATTCAAGCCACTGTTCAGTGGGTCTAAACCTGAAACTATGTATTTCAGTTTTGATGCAAATTTCTTAACCATACAGCTATGCCTGCACCTATATGTATATATGTGTGTGTTTATAAATATATATATAAGTATATATATAAATGTATGTGTGTTTTTTTTTCCGGTGTTTACAAGTAACACGGAAAAAAATAAATAGACAAGTATCAGGGTAGCAAAAAATCACATAAGTAACAAGGATGTAACAAAACAGATTTCATACGTTAGAAAATTTGTTCACATGTTATGTTGAGCATGTTGAACATGTTATGTCTGAAAGCAGAGAATATGAGATTATTTTCAAAGAATTGAATCTTTCAGGCAACAACATCCAGCAATTGAAGATGGCAACAGACTTCTCCAAGCAGCTTCTTTCAAGAGTTTTTCATAATTCCACAAGTTTTGTTTTCCACAATTCTAAAGTTGTTAATTCAATCATTTCCATTTTAAAACTATCGATGTGCATCCACTCAAAAAGTATTAGATCAAATGAGTTCGGTTTCAAAAGAAAATATAGGAGCATAAGTTTCGAAATCTTTACCTCACTTGGAAAATTCTTCTTTCAACGTTGGAATATATTTTTGAAGCTCATTTTTATTAACATTAAATCGATTTGAATAAGCTTTTACATTTGGAAAGTATTTGTAAGCGTTACTAAGTATAAAATATCTAATTTTAACAAAAATCCTTTCCAATATTCAAAAAGATCAAGTACTGTTTGATCTCTCCCTTGTAAACACAAATTTAAATCATTCAAGTGTTTTCTTATGTCAATTAGAAACATCAATATAAATAACCGGTCTTCAATGTTCAAATCTGGGAAACGTTTCTCTTCAAGAAATATTTTGATTTCTTCTAAGCATGATACAAATCTGTTCAAAACATTAACTCGACTAAGCCAATGGACATTAATGTGTAGTGGGAAGTCTGCATATTCACTGTCCAATTCTTGCAGAAGGGACTTTGTCTGTGAGTCAGTGAAGAGCAAGAAACTATGAGGTTAACTATCTTAATAACAGTCTCCATGACAGAACTCAAGCTTGTGATGAAATTTTTACAACTAAATTTTCCTGATGTATAATGCAATTAAAACTCATTACATTATGTCCAATATGATTTTCAAGAAGCTTAACAAATCCTTTTTCCTTTCCAATGTGCACCACCAGTCGTAATATAAAATATTTTATTTATATTAATGGCTTGATTTTCGAAATAATTTACAAATGTAGTCAGAATGTCCTGTCCTGGCAGGATCACCAAGTAACTTGCAAGATAAAGAGTTTTGAGAGGGAAGGGGCCATTGGAGTAGGTGATCTTGTGTCAGATGATGAAAGGTTAGAGTGTGACAGAGAGGCAGAAACAGGTGTGCTGCTGTAGAGGAGATACATACACACATAAATACATATATATATGTGTATATATATCACAACCGACATCTACCACAAACCTACAGACTCACAACAATACCTCCTTTTTAGCTCATGCCACCCAAAACACACCAAGATAAATATCCCCTTTAATTTAGCTAAAAGAATTTGCACCATTGTCTCTGACCCAACCACTCGAGAAATACGCTTACAAGATCTCAAAAAAACACTGTTACAACACCAATATCCCTCCACACTCATAGATCTTGGAATAAAACGTGCCAAGGAACTTGACAAAAACACACTAAAAACCAACCAACATAATAACACACCCAACCCCAAAATACTTCCATACATCTCCACCCATAACCCCA
>NC_068996.1:37073133-37074152 GCF_001194135.2 Octopus bimaculoides | reverse complement strand
GAAAAAGGAATGAAGAAAAAGAAGAAAAAAGAAGCCCTAGTAATCCTGGTTACTCAGCGTATCTTGTCATTTAGATCACCTGTGAACTAAAACCTCATATTTTGAATGTATATATGTATATATATGTATGTATATATATATATATATATATATATATATATATATATATGTATGTGTGTGTGTGTGTGTGTGTGTGTGTGTGTGTATTTGTATGTATATGTAATTATATTTGTGTGTGCATATATCTATATATATATACATTCTTTTATTCTTTTATCAACAAGCAACCAAGACCTTTGGAGATATGCTGTGATTGAGGAGACCTTGCAAGCCAAGTGAAATCATAACTGTGGTCTATGCCAGTGTCACATAACTGGCCCATTTAAGCGTACCCTTCAATCACTGGGCAATAAACTGTGCTTGACAAGAGTGAAGTGAAACCATTGTCATGGCTGATGCCAATACTGAATGACTGGCATCAGTGCCAGTGGCATGTAAAAAGCTCCATTTGAGTGTGGTTGATGCCAGTCCCACTGCACTGGCTTCTGTGCCAGTGACATGTAAAATGCACTATATGAACATGGTCAATACCTGTACCGCCTTACTGGTCCCATGCCAATGGCAGGTAAAAGGCACCATTCACGTGTGGCTGTTGCCAGTGCTGCCTGACTGGCTCCCATGCTGGTGGCACATAAAGAGCACCATTTGGGCATGGTCAATGCCAGTACTGCCTGATTAGCACTTGTGCCAGTGGCATGTAAAAAGCACCCACTACACTCTCAGAGTGGTTGGTGTTAGGAAGGGCACCTATCAGTAGAAACATTGCCAGATCAGATTGGAATCTGGTGTAGCCTCCTGGCTTGCCAGTCCTCAGTCAGACCATCCAACCCATGCCAGTATGGAAAGCAGACGTTAAACAATGATGATGACAATGATGATATATACATACATACATACATACATACATATATATATATATGGGCCTGCATTAGGTATTAATGTTTTAGTAATTTAATCTG
>NC_068996.1:37062919-37072367 GCF_001194135.2 Octopus bimaculoides | reverse complement strand
AATAACAACTAATTAATCAATAATGTATTCACCCTTGTTGTTTACAACTTCTTCCCAACGTTCAACAAGATTTTCAATACCTCGTTGGTAGAAATCACCTGATTTCGACTCGAAAAATTGATCCAACTTAGCTCTCAATTCTGCATCAGTATTGAACAAAACTCTGCGCATAGCATTTGAAAGAGATCGAAAGAGGTGGAAATCCGTTGGTGTCAAATCAGGAGAGTACGGTGGGTGTGGCAGCACTTCCCAGCCATGCATTTGAATGGCTGCCTCATATTGGCGATATAGGGCAGGTGTTGTGCAGTAGAAGAACTCGATGCTGCCAATTAGGTCTTTTTTCTTGAATAGCTGTGTTGAGTCATTCCATCTGTTAAACATAGAGTTCTGCGTTGACTGTTTGGTTCCATTCAAGCAATTCGTAATGGATAATCCCTTCCCAACATCATTTTACTCGGATGTTGCTTGTTTACTGGGGCTAAGCCATTCCTTACACTGCTTCATATTGATGTACAGGCACCATTTTTTGTTGCCAGTAACAATTCGGTTAAGAAATCATTGCTTGTATCCATGAGTTGAGTGGTGACGAGAAAGCAAACCAGCAGAGATTGTGGCTCGTTGATTTTTGTTGTTGCCACTTAAAGCATGCGGAAGCCATGCTCCATACTTCTGAACCTTTTCTATTGAGTGAAGATGCTTCTCTATAGCAGTGTGGGAGCATTCCATTTTCTCTGCCAGTTCCCTTGTCATTTGCTGAGAATTTTCGTGCAAAAGTTGGTTTAATTGCTCTTCATCGAACTCAACTGGATGGCCAGAATGAGGTGCATCTTTGAGGTCAAAATTTTCATTTTTGAACTTGGTATACTAATCACGAGTGGTTCTTTCAGCTGTGGCACCCTCTCCATACACATCACAAGTGTTGCAAGCAGCTTTTGCGGCCTTAGAATCTTGATTAAAAGCAATAAGAAGGTGTCGAAAATGCTCGTTTTTCTTAACTTGACATTCCATTTTAATGATCTGAAAATAAACAAAAATTAACTAAAATTAACTAGAAAAAAAACAAAAACAAGATAGATTCCAAAATGATTCAAAAATAGAATTCTCGAAAAAAATAGATTCCAAAATTTAAAAACATAATAAATTCCAAAATTTAAAAAAATGGCAGGAACTTAGTTGCCAACCCAATAGATAAATTTGTCATTCTTCTACCTGAAGATAAAATGAAATACCAGTTATGTACTGGAGTTAATATGTGGTAAGAAGCTTGCTTCCTAACCACATGGTTCTGGGTTCAGACCTTGGGAAAGTGTGATTCTACTTTAGCTTCAGGTCAATCAAAGCCTTGTGAGTGGATTTGGTAGATGGAAACTGAAAGAAGCCCATTGTATATATATAAACATATTGTATATGTCTGTGTGTGTGTCCCCCTTACTACTTGACAACCAGTGTTGGTGTGTTTACATCCCTGTAACTTAGCAGTTTGGCAAAAGATACCAATAGATACCAATATCAGGCTTAAAGGAAAAAGTACTGGAGTCATGTCATTCAGCTAAAAATTCCTGGACACAGTGCTCCAGCATGGCCACAGTATAATGACTGAAACAAGTAAAAGATAAAAGATAATATTCAACCCTTCAAAATGTGAGAATTGTAACATTTAATGTTAGAATTCAAGATATTGCAACCGATTAAGTATCTCAAAGTTAACACCATTTTCACGGCATATCAAGAGACAGTTCTTCTCCCTAGAACTGAAAACTAGGCTATGAAGTAAGGCACTTCAAGATTATTTTGATGGTACATACATCATGCTACTTATGAGGGTTCAAAACATTCCATAGCATGAGCCCAAGGCCAAAGAGGTTATTTATGAATACATTCCACCCATCTCTACAATTGTGCCCCTCACAAGGTGGGTTGTATAGGTTACAGTTACTATACTGAACACCAAGCAATATCTTAGGTTATATTTTGGAGAATTCTTCACTCTAATAGAGAATGAAAGTCACCAAGTATCTTGATATCATTGGTAGAAAACACATTGATGATCTAGCAAAGTTAAGAGTGGTGCAGAGATTTTTGATGCTGTGTGGTGAAAGGCTTCATGTTTCTGGTAATACATACGTGCATACATACATACATACATAATACACACATACATACTGGGATTTGCAGAAAAGAATGAAATTAACTTCACCCTCACATTTCTTGTTGATGACTTAAAAGTAATATTCTGATAACATGAACAACATTAAGAGACAATGAGAACTTGTAAAATATAAGAAGGGAGTTTGAACAAGATAAATACTTTTATACACAAGGCACAAGGCCTGAAATTTTTGGGGAAGGGGCCAGTACACAACTGGTACTTAATTTATCGATCCCAAAAAGATGAAAGGCAAAGTCAATCTCGATGGAATTTGAACTCAGAACGTAAAGACATATGAAACACCACTAAGCATTTTGCCCAGCATGCTAATGTTTTTGCCAGTTCACCACCTTGGACAAGATAAATACTAATACATGAGAGTCAACTTAAGGAAAATTTTTGATCAGACAGAGAACATATACATCAATAGCTTATCTATCTCCCCTATCTCTACTGATGAAAACTATATGTATTTTGGAATCAATGAGAATGCTGCATACATTGACGCTGTGGCTAAGGCCAGTATTACAGGAGTACTTTTGTAGACTCTGAAAAATATGGAGCGCAGAGGTGTCTGCATATAGCAAGGCCATATTTCATAATGCTTTTGCAGTGCCAGTGCTAGTTCCAACATTTGAGATATTAGACTGGACACTTGATGGGATATGCAGTCTAGACATCAAAACCAGAAAGGTATTGACCACCACTGGAAACTTACACATTGACAGTGGCACCAGTCCAAACAGCCTTTGACTACTACATTGTATCACTCAGACAACACCTGCTGAAGAGTGACGAAAGAAATTAGTACATTCCATGTATACTCAAAGTGAGAGCAGCATCTTCAGAATTGAGGAAGAACTACTGTGCAGATAGTTTGAGAATATAATTGTCACAAGCAACTGAAAAGAGGCTAGACTGGCCTACCTAAACAGGAGCTTAGCAGAGAAGTAGGCATTGTACTAGTGAAAGCAATGCATGGGTACATATACCATAAGCTAGAAGGCAACAACTACATTGACAAGAATAGCCTCTTCTGGATCTGTGATAAATACATTACACCCCACATAGAAGGATATGCTTTCACTATCCGGGAACAGGTGACAGCTACTAAATACCTGATAAACAAGAAACATTGAACCACCCAACTTCCATGTTGTGATAGAAAATGTTGGCTCTGCTGCTATTGTGGAAGATATCACCCTCATCATCAGCTGCCCTGAAATGTCTATGAGATACTACCTGTTCTTGAGGCATGATATAGTTGCAAAGACTATTTACAATGCTATCTGCAGGAAGAACTGCCCTGATGTATACATCAAAGGCATGTCAGAACCAGCATGTATCCACACCTTTAAAAACAAGGAACGTTCCAATAAAAGTCGCAATTTGGTTTTAATATAACAGACCTGATATTGTTTTGTGAGAAAGGAAACAAAAGTCATGCACTGCTGTTGAGGTCAGCTACCCAGTGGATGTGGATGCACCATCAAAAGTTCAGGAAATAGAGAACATTTATGGCAAATTAAAGTGGAACTTATAATTCTTGTACTCTGACGATAAATTCTTATTTGTATCTATCATCATAGGTGCATGAGACTATGTACCTACAAATTTACACAAAAACTTGGAAATATTATAAGTTTTCTAAAGAATGAGGAAAAGGAACTGACATAGGCTCTCCAGATCTAATCTATCAATGGCACAGTGAAGATTTGTAAGGTATTCCAATGAATCTCAACCAAAACATCAACTCAAGGAATTTTTTTAACTCAAAAAGTTTCATCACTTTGTTTGCACTTGGCTTGAACATTCTCAACTCAAAAAGTGTTGTTATTTGTTAGCATCTGGTTTGAACTCTCTTAGATAAAACTCAAAGAAAAAAACATACATACATGCAGACACTACATGAAATTGAGGATCTACCAAAGTTATGGAAGGCTCAGAAATTCCTGGTACAATATGGTGAAACACATTTCGGTTGTGGTCATCTGAAGAAGAAGAAGAAGAAGAAGAAGAAGAAGAAGAAGAAGAAGAAGAAGAAGAAGAAGAAGAAGAAGAAGAAGAAGAAGAAGAAGAAGAAGAAGAAGAAGAAGAAGAAGAAGAAGAAGAAGAAGAAGAAGAAGAAGAAGAAACATGTGAATTAAATTGTTTGTTTGTAATTTTGCATTCTTTATTACCATTTTCTATTGATTTTTGCATGCATGGATCCTGTTTTAATATTCCCTGCCACTTTTGAATTTGTTGCAATTTTTCTTATATCAGTTCTTGAAATGTACAGTTGTCTGATCTGAAACTGTATGTTGAAAGTAAATCAATTTTCATCACACAATCTATAACCTGGTCACTGACACAGCTGTAGAAGAACTGTGCCTGTGACCAGGTTGCAGACAGTGTGTTGAAAATTTTGACTCCAAATAATAAATGATTAATTCAATTTAACACATTGTGTTTTTGAATGGCTAGTATGAGTCTGGCTACTGAAGAATTTTCTTTTTCTATCTGCTTTCAGACTAGTTCAAAAACCATGGGCAGTGATAGTGTTGGTTCTAGTGTATCTAGTAACATTCAACAAGTTATGAACAGTTCCAATATTGGACAATACCAGTTCAATCTTGTCTACATAAAAATGATAACACGTTCTCATATTGTCCTCACCAGAGAGGACATGATTGAGCTCAAACAGGTATGAGTGCTTCATCGTCATCCTCATCATCATTGTCCTCATCATCAACATCATCATCATCACCATCATCATCATCATCATTTAATATGTTTTCCATACTGGCATAGGTTGATGTCTTGCAAACAACTCACACATGCAAGTGCTACCAGTTGAGAACTCCGCATACCAGAAACCAGCAAGTGTATGGGGTCACCAAGAGAGAATGTGCGCCGTTTCAGGGCCTACCTCTTGTCAGCATCAATGCAACCGGCCCCCCTCACTGATATGAGGCCCCGCTTGCTAGATCAACTGATTATTAAATAAAGCTCAATATTTCTCTAGCCATCGCTCATCGTCTCTTTTTAATCAAATCCAGTGTCTAGCCTTCTCCATTGTAGTTTGGATATCGGTCATGGTGGTATTTACCTTACGGTAACAGCAGTCGTCTCACACAGTGTCCTATAAATCCTCTACATCCAACTTCTGGCATAGGTTAAACTGTTAGCATGGGTTGTAATATATATTTCCATAGTAAAAAAATCTTTATACATGTATAGATATCTCTCCCCACCCCTCTCTCTCTCTCTTTCTCACTCTCTCCCCGCCCCCTCTCTCTCTTTTTTTTTTATCACTTGTATAAACACAAAAGAATCAAGAACAATACATTTTAAATCAGCTTATGCACATTTCGGATACCTTAGTATTGCATAATTCTGTGATGTAGTCATCATGCATATTAATAGATCAATATTTGATTGCCTGAGATTCTACAAAACTTTAGAGTTACAAATTGAACAATGAAATGTAAATTTATAGACTATGTGGATTACAATGGCCTTTTACATGGTAAACAGTGCAGTATTCTGTGTTTTAACAGTACATACACTTTAAGTGAGAAATAAATATTACCTTTATATATATATATATATATATATATGTTTATATATAACGATGGCCACTAAAGTGGACATTTAATGTGCTAGAAGTAGATCACATGTGTCTACTAAGACCTAATGGTTCTCAAACGAATTATTAGCAGAACCATATACACGTTTGCCTCTCGGGGTGAACAACTTGTATAAGATTCTGAGAATTATGATTCACTTACAGTTCACGCTGATGAGAAGCAGACATTTGGTAAGAGTGTTAATTTTGAAACCGGTCCGTGAATAACAATGTTTTATTTATGTAATTTTCACTGTCTTGCCCACATACGTTTTGGTATTTCGCTGAATTTCGTTTGAGAACCATTAGGTCTTAGTAGACACAACATGTGATCTACTTCTAGCACATTAAATGTCCACTTTAGTAGCGATTGTTATATATAAACATATACTTTAATCCCCTAAGATCTCAGATATTTTTTCTGAATTTCTCTGATTCTTTAAATGTGCTAGCTTCCTGGTAATAAATCAATATTAATTAATATATGATTTTTTACCCTACGTTTTAATTATATATGTATATATATATATATGTTTGTGTGTATGCGTGTGTGTGTGTGTGTGCATATGTATATATAATGTATGCCTATACACATACATATATATTACATATATTTATGTATGGTATGTAATTATAATGAGTGTTATGTGTGTGTGGTATGTGTATATGTGCATGTGTGAGAGAGAAGAAACGTGTTAGTGTCTTTTTTTCTTGACATTTGTATAGTGTTTATAAAATAAACTAAGTCACTGATCATACAAGGTTCTACAAAAACATGTCTGGCCTTTAAGCTGCTTCTTGTACGAAAGATTTCAGGAAAAACACTACCTTGCCAGGAATTAGGAGAGGGGTGGCATATATTTATGTACTAACTGCATAGTATGCATATTTTTGTATTAATAATAATAATAGCTTGTTATAAAGTAAACAATAAATATTTATGTATATGTATTCGTCTAATTTCCAGATGCATGGCTGGTCACATGAAAACATCAATAACTTCCTTGGGGCAAGTGTTGATCCTCCAAACATGTGTGTCTTGTTTAAGTTTTGTACCAAAGGAAGCTTAAAGGTAATATAGTAACTTATCACACTCATAACTCAAAATCAGAGGTAAAAATCATACTTCGTTACAGTACCATCACTTGGCAGCTGGTTCATCATCACCATCATCATTATCATCAACGGTTAATGTCCATGTTCCATGCTGGCATGGGTCGGACGGCTTGACAAGAACTGGTAAGGCCAGGAGTTGCACCAGGTTCCACAGTCTGGATAAATTTCTTGCAAAAAAAAAAATAACCCTTTATGTTGTAAATATTCAGATCATTTGTTGAAGGATAAATTCTTCCAATTAAACTCAAAGGTCATGAAAACAAAAGGATCCTGGAGAGAAAAACTATGTGTGTGTGTGTGGTGTGTGTGGTGTGTGTGTGTGTTTGTGTGTGTGTGTGTGTGTGTGTGTGCATGTGTGTGTGTATGTAGAATAATGTTAGTTGTTTAAGAATGTCTTTCCTCATCACATATGTATTTCTAATTATATAAATATTATGTAAATATTCTAGTTATATAAATATTATATAATATTATATAAAAGTCAATATCTGTGTGTTTGTGTGTTCGTGTGTTATTTATAGACTCAAAAATTACTGGACTGATCCAAATGAAATTTGAAACATGGAATCCAAGCCTAGGGAGAAGGGTAATGCTGTATATTTTATACAATTCTGAGGGGGCATAAGAGTGGGGGGTGCCGAATACCCATGAAAATTCATATGCTTTGGATTTTGATGAAATTTGAACCATAGATATTAGAAATAAATTTTAAAATATACCCAAAATTACCATTTCTTTGGATGATTCTAAGACCCCCCTAATAGGGGTTTAACTTCCAAATTTTAGTCATTTTTCATGGACCAAAATTACTGAATGGATCATTATGATATTTGGAGCTTAGATTCAATGCATAAGAGCAAGTATGATGCAGTATGTTTGGTTTGAATTTGAGGAGGCTTAAAGGGGGTAGAACCCTAATGGGGGCATTAACTCCCAAATTTTAGTCATTTTTTTATGATCTAAAACAAGGTCAAAAGTACTGAATGGATCTTTATGAAATTTGGAAATTATATTCTATGCATAAGGGTGGATGTATTGCAGTGTATATTTGATAGTGAGGGCCATAAATGAGGCCATAACCCCCATGAACATTCATATATTTTTGCTGTTGAGGAAATTTTAACCATAGATATTAGACACAAATGAAGTAATATTCCTAAAATTTCAACTTCTTAAGAGGTTAGTAAGACTCCTTAATGGGGGGCTTAACCCCAACAATTTAGACATTTTTCCTAAGCCAAGACAAATACAATTGTAGTCTTGGAAGCTGTAGAATCACCCGAGGATTCAAGATGTATGTTATTTGTAATTAAATGGTACAACAGTGTAAGAGTTTGCTTTGAGATATACTTAGATTGTGATTTCTGCAATGTGGTGCATAAATTGTCATGTAAAGGAGAGGCATCTTTGCCTCCACTGATTCAGTTGCAAAGTATTATTTTGAGTACGGTTATTTGGTTGTAGACCTCCTTTGAGCCTTTTTATTATCACTGGGTCAGAGATAGTTCCCAGGTGGTAACATTGATTTTAAGGCCTTTCCAGATAAGTGATTGGTCATTCAAAGAGATTTATTCTGTTCAGTTACCTATCGGCATAGTGATCATTGGCAAACTCCAGAGGTGACACTTTCATTTCCCCTTAGCCCTCATGTCAAACAGCTGTTAATGTTTATTTGAATTGGGTCATACCCTTCCAATTGCTATAGATCCGTACTGCATCTTATGTTTGTGTCGGTCACCTGTATGGTGAGGAATCCTACATTGGGGAGTAGTAACGACTAGGGTAGGGTAGCTGACTGCATATTGTGATCATTTGTCATTTGGTTTCCTGTAGCTTTGCTCTCTTTTACAAACCCAGTGAACATTCATATATTTCTGATTCCAAAGAAATTTGAACAATAGATATAAGACACAAGTTTAAAAAGATTCCCGACAATTCAACTTCTCTGGTTGATTTTAAGAACCCCCTAATAAGGGCCTTAACTCCTACATTTTAGTGCTCCATGTACTCCATGTGCTCCATTTTTTTAAGAGCAAAAGCCTTTGAATGGGTTTTATAAGATTTGGATTTTGGAATCTGGCCATAAAGATGAGTAGTGTGGGATAAATATGTCATGATTAGAATTTATGTTAGGGTGTGTAAAGAGGTAAAGAACCCCCGTTAAAATTCTTAATCTCCAATTTTGATGAAATTCAAATCATAGATATTCCATTTCATTGGAGAAAATATAAAAGAAAAGTATAATTCTTCAATTCCATGTAACACAGGCAACAGTGGGTATCTCTGCTAATACACACACACACACACACATATATGTATGTATGTACAGAGGCGGACTGGCGAGGTTGCCAGCATGCCCAATGGGAAGTGGGCCCCTGCGTCATTAGAATCCATCCATATATGGAGGCCCGTATCTAAGGGGCCCATCCCCTCAAGTTTGAGAATCTGTAATTCATTCCTGAAAGAATGCATTAATTATTTCAGACTGACAGCATTTGTAGACAGTTGAGAAGAATATTTTTAACAAAAAAAAAAATTAAATGATAGCATTGTAGTTGCAGGTGGGCCCCCTT
>NC_068996.1:37052548-37062695 GCF_001194135.2 Octopus bimaculoides | reverse complement strand
ATAATGCAATTTTTAATTGTAAAATGAAGGTAGAAATTGAAATGCATGTGGGTGTTATGAAATTAACCATTATGTAAATAAATTGACTTTGCTGTGTTCAAACTCTCAATTTTCTTTGTATTAAATATATATATGTATGAGGAGGAGACCTCCTTCGGTCATGACTGACCATGGGATTGCACCTAGAAAGTTACCCTCCCAGGCACAAGTCCGGGCAAGGTTGTTTATGGAAGACCAGCAGTCGCCCATGCATACCGGCTTCCCCTCTCCACACCACCAGTGTTATCCAAGGGAAAGGTAAAGGTCAATATAGCTTGGCACCAGTGACATCGCAACTCATTTCTACAGCTGAGTGAACTGGAGCAATGTGAAATAAAGTGTCTTGCTCAAGAACACAACACAACCCGCTCTGGGAATCAAACTCACAACCTCACAATTGTAAGCTTGACATTCTAACCATTGAGCCATGCGCCTTCACCATTGAGCCATGTACCTAACCATTGAGCCATGTGCCTAACCATTGAGCCATGTGCCTATATATATATCAGTGGTGTATGGTGGTTGTTGTATTGGGTGTGCTGCTACACACAATGCCACCAAATTTGAAGTAGTGATATAACAAAGATTTGCATTTAAATTAATGCAATTAGGATTTGCGATTAAATTAATGAGTAAGGTTAATATTTATAATGAATTTGCCATTTTCGATGGATGTGCAGTGCACACCTAGCACACCTGGTATATACACACCTCAAAATCGTAATTGAACCACACTCGATGACTGGCACCTGCACCAGTGGAGGACTAACAGCACTGTCCAAGCATGTTCATTGCCAGAGCAGCTGTCTGGCTTTTGTGCTAGTGGCCCATAAATAGCACCATTTGAGCGTAATCATTACCAGTGTCACCTTCTAGCACTTGTGCTGGTGGCACGTTAGAAAATCATTCGAGTGAGGTCGTTGCCAGTGCTGCTGGACTGGCTCCCGTGCAGGTGGCACGTAAAAAACACCTTTTTGAGCATGGCCATTGGCAGTACCGTGTGACTAGCCTTCATGCTGGTGGCACGTAAAAGCACCACTACACTCTTGGAGTGGTTATCATTAGGAAGGGCATCCAGCTGTAGAAACTCTGCCAGATCAGATTGCAGCAGCCTTTTGGCTTGCCAGTCCTCAGTCAAATCATCTAACCAATGCTAGCATGGGAAGCGGACGTTAAACGATGATGATGATGATACATTCAATTAGAGGTTAAATTAGCCTCTTTAAGGGATGGTATCATCCAAACAAATTATTTATTGGGGATAATAATATTTGTAAAATGATAGGTTTATATATAGACCATGGTTTATAATCATTCAAATGAAAAATAAGAAAATGGATAATAAAGATTTGCTGATAATAAAGATTTATTATCAGCAAAAATCAAACACAGTCCCTTACAGCTGTTTCAGTTAAATTCAATACAGATTAAATAAATATTATTAAAATCATTTTGGGAGGCAAAATCTCTTCAGAGGGGTAGAAAATGATATACCCTTAGGTTTTTTATATGTTGTATTGTAGAATCAGCACAGCAGATTCTGTGATGATTAGCATTTCATTAAATGCTATATCTCCATTTTCTTATTTTTCATATATATATATATATATATATATATATATAACTTAAAAACATGCAGTAAATGCACAAATGGAAAACAGACATACACACACATATGTATGTATGTATGTATGTATGTATGTATGTGGGTGTATGTATGTATTTATGTGTGTGTGTATGTATGTATGTTTGTATGTATGTATGTATGTATGAATGAATGTATGTATGTATGTATGAATGAATGTATGCATGTACGTATGTATGTATTTGATGTTCTCAGTAAACTTCCACTCACGTATATATTTATAGAGTTTAATTAGTTTTTAGCTGCAAGAGAATTGAAATCGATTTTGTTTTAATGTGGAGAGAGATGAAGGAGGAGAGTGAAAGGAAAAGACAGATTGATTTGGGGGAAGTGTAAGTGTAAGAGAAGGCAGTGAGAAGGAGAGAGTGAGAAAGAGAGAGAGAGAGAGAGAAAGAGAGAGAGAGAGAGAAGAGAGAGGCAGCTGAGAAGTGATAGACTGAAGTGATTGGAAAGAGAAAGAAAAATAGAAAAATAGAAAGGGGATGGAAAGAGTAACAAAATGAGGAACATAGGCAAAAGGAGAGAGAAAAGAAGGTGGAAGAGAAACAAAGACAATGAAACACAAGCAAAGGGAGAGAGAGGAGAGATGAGAGAGAGGGGAGAGAGGAAAGAGAGGGGAGAGATGAGAGAGAGAGGAGAGAAAGGAGAGAGAAGAGAAGGAGAGGGGACGAAAGAGAGAGAGAAGATAGGGAGGGGAAGAGGGAGAGAAAGGAGAGAGGGAGGGGAAGAGGAGAGAGAGAAGAAAGGGAGAGAGAGAAGAAAGGGAGAGGTGAGGAAAGGGAGAGAATGAAGAGAGGGAGAGCGAGAGAGGAGAGAGAGAGAGAAAGAGAGAGAGAGAGAGAAAGAGAGAGAGGGGGAGAGAGAAAGAGAGAGAGAGAGAGAGAGAGAGGGAGAGAGAGAGAGAGAGGATAGGGTGACAAAAGTAAGTGCGTAAGTATATTTAATAAGCTCGGAAGATAACTACTTTTAAAATGTTCCAGGAAATGACATGTTCAAAGAAACTATGTCTGGCCAAAGACAGGTGTGAGATTGTCTAATCATTTAATCCATAATCATTAGTCTGACAAAATATATTTTGTCAAACTAACGATTATAAATTAACTGTTTACTTTTTAACTGTTGTTCTCTGTTAGTTGAAACAGTTAGATACTTCTCACTCCTTATATTTTCCTTGTATCAATTTCAGGAGGGGAAAAAAAGAGGCAAAAAACTAGACATCTTGAAGGGATTACTAAATCTTAAGTGTATCTAAAAATAAACAAAGGGATTATTGGAAAGAGCTTAACAGCTGTTAACTCCTTCCAGAACTTGGATTAGGAGAATCTAAAATTAGTCATAGGAAGTTCTGGGAAGAATTACCAGATATTATAAGCCATCCAAAAAATAGCTGAAGGAAATTCAGGAAATAATTAACAGATTTCGACCTGGAGTACGGTACCTGTAAAAAGGTGCCAAGCTATTTGTTGATGAAGGATTTATGTGAGCCATACAATTTGTGTATAGAAATGTTACCAAAGTGAGAATTAACAATAAATTCAGCAATGAATTGAATATACAGGCAGGTGTTCATCAGGGTATAGTTCTTAGCCTCAACTTCTAGGCCATGAGAGAGATGTTGAAGACTGATTGTCCATGGGAACTAATGTAAGACAATGCTCTAGTTCTTATAGCTGAGTCAGTCAAAGAATTACAGAAGAAATTACAATTCTGAAAACAAATTAAGAATATGAAGATACACAACAAAAATTTCAATAAGCAGTTGAGAAAATAGAATTCTACCAAGCCTGGGGAGTTACAATACTTAATATATAATAAAACACTATGAGGTGAGAAATATATACAGTATATCTAATGTAAACTAGGAATGTACAAGAGTTGCAATGGAATCACAGGCCTATTGACGGAGAAAGCTTTGGTATAGAGTTGATACACAGAGTAGTCAGCTATAAGAATACCCATGATAAAAAATCTTTTAAATTCATATGAAATATGAAGTAGTTGACAGTTTGTGTTATTTTGGCAATTTTATTAGTAATGGAGAGTGTTCTGAAAGTATAATAATCTGAGCAGAAATGGAGTGGGAAAAAAAATTAGGCAATCCTTATTTCTACTAGAAACAGCAACCAAATATCCTTTAAATAACACTATATTAAGATGGTATAGTATTATTTAAAGGGTAGATGTTCATGGCTGGAATACCTTTGATCATAGGTTTGCTGGATTGGGAGCTGACCTAAGCAGCTACAATACCCCAATTGTTTTCCAAGTAATAACATCTCTTGGTGTTTATTCACAAAAATCCTGTATATATCTCTTGTCATTTTAAAATCTCATATAAAAATTAAACTATGTCTTCCTGAAGAGGACTAATAAAACTGAAATATATTTAGAGTTATTCTAGAACTACCAAAGGTCAAATTCACTTCCTATTGTATTCCATATTTAATTACAATTAATTAAAATGTTAGAATTGTTTATCCTGCTTTTTCACAAGAATTAGCAATTAAAAAAAAAAAAGAATTTGGTCTTGTCACTAAACGTGTGGTTTTAATTATTTAAAATACCCTAGTTTACTACAACAAATATGTTGAGATTCAAATACTGAAATTGTATTTTTTTCTCTTTTTTTTTTGCGTGTTCCAACTAATTCCAAGACCTATGAAAGAGAATTATATTAAAATGGGTTTCCACATTATTTTGTCTCCAGATTCCCAATTATAAACACTGCATGTTATTGAAGTATCTAGAACTTATATAATGCTCCCACTGTTGTACATACTCATAACATCTTTATATTAAAAACTGAACTTAGCAAATGAAAATCAGCTCACTATGCCCTGATCCACAAATATTCGCGAAAACTAAAAATCTGAATTAAGTCCTGGTGCTTAGAGAGCTTTATGTGTTTTGGCTTTGGATTCAGTACAGTACCTAAGATTGGATTTGAACTATTATCCCTTCAGGCAAATTTTTTGGTCCCTCTTTAATTTAACCAGCTGTCCACTAACTGTGGAGCATATAAATTTGCATGGAATTAAAGTTATTTTATAAATGGCTTTGTGACAACTTATCTCTTCCAGACACTATACATACAATGTGATTAATACCATTTATTTTCTCCATGGCACCATAGATAACATTCTTGTACATACATCATGGTTGGTACCATTTATCTTCCCTTGGCTTCACTGATGAAATGGATATAAATCATCTGTGAACTCTTCCCACCACCATAATTGGTATTGATGTACATACATCACGGTACCATTTATCTCCCTCTGGCACCAATTACTATGGTGTTGGAAGCTAGCTAAGTGGCACTGTAAATGATATTGTTATGCATACATTATAGCTGACATTACCAGACATAAGAAACTTCACTAGAATTATTTTTCATTTTTTTTCAATTGATTTGAGAAAGAAAAAAATTGAATAAGGTGAGTTATTTTAATGTGTAATATCTTCTTTGAACATAGACAGTCCAAATATGTTAGCAATAATGTGTAATATTCTTCACCAAATTTCCTGCATGAAGATAGACCAACTATGTTAGTGATAATATATAATGCCTTTACCACTTCACCTGAGTATAGACAGACCAAATATATTATTCATATCTTTAGCTTTTAACCCTTAGCATTCAAATGTAATACTTATTTATTCACATTGTTTTGAATTAAACAGACATTACCTTGTAGCTTTGAGGTTTCAATAATGCAGTTGTTTACTTTGAGAATGACATTGTAAGATAGCTGTGAGAGACTGAATCTGGTCTGTTTAAACAGAAAACCGATAGAATATTTTGGGAGAATGTGGCCAGTTTAAATGCTAAAGGGTTAAGTCAACCATATCCCAACCAAATATTCTACCTTTTTTATATTCAAACTGATCAGATGCATCCTCTCAACACCCACCCCACAATGACATTCTAAAAGTTTATAATCACATCATCAAAATCTCAAAGCTATGAGATTAGTGTATGATTGATTCAAAACAATGTGAAAGGATAAACTTTAAATTTGACAGAGTAATCTGAATGCTAAAACGTTAAGCCAGCCATTTCTAACCCAAATGTTCTACCTTTATCTGGTTAGATCTAGCCCCTCATAACTTCCCTATAATGTAATTCTAAAAATAAACAATTACATCATTGAAATCTCAAAGCTACAAGGTAATACATGATTAATTCAAAATAATGGTTTCAAATTTTGGCATAAGGCCACTAATTTTGGGGGAGGGGTAAAGTTGGTTACACCAACCCCCAGTACTCAACTGGTACTTATTTTATCGACCTCAAGAGGATGAAAGACAAAGTCAGCCTCAGCAGAATTTAAACTCAGAATACAAAGCATTACATTTGAGTAAAATAATGTGTTCTAAAGAGTTAAAAAAAAACAATTTTTTCTGTTCAATTTTTTCTCTTTTACAGAACATTCTTGAAAATCCTGATTTTAAAATGGATGCCATGTTTGCCATGTCTTTTGTGTGGGATATCATTACAGTATGTATTGTTTCTTCACTCTTTTGGTATATGGTTTCACACACAAGCACATACATGCATGCACATACAAATACACATACACGTGCTTGAAATCACATATATACAAATTCACACACATATACACATATGCACATACAAATATATACACATATGCACACACACACACAAATATCATAAATACGTATGTCTGTCTGTCTATCTACCTGTGTGCATATCTGTCTGTCTGTCTGTCTATCTATCTATCTATCAATCTATCAGTCTGTCTGTCACTCTCGCTCTCTATCTACCTATCTATCTATCTATCTATCTATCTATCTTCCTACCTATCTATCTATCTGTCAATCAATCTGTCTATCAATCTATCTATCCACCCCTTCTCTCTCTCTTTTTCTCTCTCTATACAAACATGCATGTATACATACATACTACATACTTACACACACACACACATATGCACACACACATCAACTGGGTTTATGAAGTAATTCCTTTGGAATTTCTATTTAAAGATGTAAGTTTATGTTTTAGTTACATTTGCTGTATGAAATTAATCTACAAAGGCTTCAAATCTTGATTTTGAATCTAATTGTATATCTTAACTTATGTTGTATCAAAACTAACACTTGTAAAACTACAATTACGATAAAAAATATATCATCAAAGTTATAAAGGTCTTTACTTAGCAATCAGGATGATATTCCAACTGTCACAGAGGCATCAGAGTGTGACACTCACCATTAAATGTTTACTGTCCAGATAAGTCTTTAACAACCGTTTTATTATAGCAGTACTTTACATTCAAAACCATGATGGTCTCATAATGGGCAAAAGACACATCAAATTTCTATACTTGGAAGCAACATTCCACATCAGGTAACATTAGCCTACTTTTGATCAATCTCTGTCCTGGCATATTTGTATGGGTATGAAGAGTAATGGAAAATTTTGCACGAAATGATGGTCACTATCTGACATGTGCAGGAAATACAAATCAGAGAGAAGAGTGAGCTTGGCAGAGGTCAGCAGTGATATTCTTGGCTTATTGGCAGCCAAGCTACTTGGTCTCATATTAAAAGATCATTTCACCAAATTTGAAGACTTATTTTCTCATCTCTTTCCACACGTAGACACACTTCAGGCATTCAGCTTAATAGTTTCGGCAAGTAATCATTGTAATTTTGTTATATAAATAAATGTGATTTATTGAAAACCAAATATCATGACTTGGTTTTATATGTGAACACCAAGTAAACTGAACAAATATCCAGCTCTCAGCTACCATATTCCGCACTATTAACCAATGTTGTGATACTGTTAAAACACCTTACTAACTAACAGTCTCGGTTGATAAAATTTAGGCAATTTATTTTTACTGCTGGTAAATATTGATTAGTGTACATCAGTTACGTTTGCTATGTTGTTGTTTTAAACTACAAGGTGGTCATAAAGTCACACGCCATCCTGCAATATATGAAATTGCTAACATTCTCTTCTTTTTATCTCTTTCCACAACTTCTGATATTACTCACAAACCAATCCTCATTGGATGGAGGCAGATAATCAACAAGGTGGGGGCAAGGTAATGGTGTTGAGTGGGATTTGGCACAATCAAGTAATTGGACCATTCTATTTTGAAGGTTCTGGACATGTTTGGCAACAAGATAATGCCTCACGTGCATTCACTTGGAAGGGAAAATCCTGTCTGGTTTCAGCAAGATGGGGCTCTGCTCCTTTGTGAATTACAGGCTCATAATTTTCTGAATGAACATTATCCTGGGAGATGGCTCAGGCGTCGCGGACCAATTGAATGGGCACCACAGTCACCAGATTTAACTCCCATGGACTTTTTCTTCTAAGGCTACATTAAATTCCTTGTGTATTCTTAAAAGATTCATGACCAAGGACATCTTCCTCAAAGAATTGTTGAAGCGTGTGAACAAGTCAATGACAAGAAGATCTATTTGAGAGGGTTCATTGCAATTTCAAATTCCGTATGAACACTTGTTTAGAGCTATATGGCCAACACTTTGAACATTTGTAATGGATTACCTACTTCATTGCTAATAAAGCATGCTTGATATCTCCCATGGTGTGTGATTTTGTGGCCACCCTGTATATTAGACAGTTTTAGACTGGTTTACAATCCATTTTTGTTTGTTTTAATACAACCTTTCAATAAATAAAGTTAATGAAACATACTTGTATATTTCAATTGAAAATATTGTGTGATAGGACCATAGAAGAGGGTAGTAATGTAACATGTGTAATTGTCAAATTGGTTACCTTTCCCATAACCCTTTAAGCATTCAGACTACTCTGTCAAATGTAATGCTTATTTATTCACATTGTTTTGAATTAATCATGCATTATCTCATACCTCCGAAATTTCAATGATGGGATTGTTTACTTTTAAAATAACATTGTAAGGTTTTAGTAGAAAGTGGGTTATACATCTTTAGATTGTATACCTGACTTTCTACTATAAATTTAATGAAATACAACGGTACGCTGAACTCCAGACTAAACAACATTTATTTACTTGGTAAAACATACATATCTTTTAGTTGTACATCTTTAGAGGTGAGAATAACGAGCTGTCGAGTATAAGACCGAAAGATGTAGAGACAGCTTTAAAACACACGTCCTTGCTCAATCGCTGGCCAGCGTGAAAGAGAATGAATTGAGCGGGAGACGCTTGCTTGTTTAATTTTACGCATGCGTAAGACTACGCATGCGCAGGCGTTATTACACGCTTAAATGAGAAAAACAAAAAAAGAACGTTTTTACTCCACTCATCTTCTCGTCACTTTTATTCAAGTCTAAGTTAAGTTTATGCGCATAGCAATGAATGAAGTGCGCGTGTTAAAATCCATTATCCCTTAGCTTGCTCTGTAGTCCGTTTAGCGTCCCTGCCATTAAAGCTGTTCCGTCGTAAGTCTGGCTCACTGAAGGAGTTCAACGCAGTTGCGATCACGTCAGATGGTCTTGTAGCGCTTTTATCATCACAAACTTCATAGAATCCAAGAAATCGTTCGCATATTTTGTCTTCGTATACACATCTTATTATGATCGACAGTTGAGCATGCATTGCACAATCTAGTTTCATCGGCTTGTACAGACATAAACGGAGCTTTATCACTTCACGCCTAATTTCATCAGAGATGACATTTCCAATCGTATTAGGTCATTTTATATTGTGCTTGAGACTCCTGAAAACTCTTTCGACTCCTCTTTAGTAGAAATTCTAGAAGTAAACACGCTGTCGGTTTCAGCAAAGTACTGCAATAATTCCCAGCAATTTCCTCTGTTAAGGCTGTGACTTCCTTCATCATGTGTACGTAAAGGTAACTCTTGTTTACACAGGTATAACACTGCATCTGTTAACTGCTTTAAATATTGTTTTATTTTCTTCAGCTGCTTTGTTATGCCGTTCTTCCAGTTTAGCAGACTCACTAATAGCTGTCACAATATCGTACAATCCGAAAGTTTTCAAGCTTTTATAAACTACTGAAATGACGCACTGATTTACTGTGATGCTTACAGTCACTCAGGATGTTTTCATAATTATTATAGCCTCCATCTGTCCACGACTGATTAGCTTTTGCTTGAAACAACAAACATGGCCAACAGTAGAGTTTCTCTGTGACGCTACTTGCACAAAGCCAATCAATCTGGAATGTTCGAGTTTAAACTTTAGCTTTCAATGAAGAAGTCGGCCTGCCTGCTCGAAGAATTTCACGTTTTTCTACAATATTTCTACCCCAAATGGCTTATTTGTTTTTATATCTAGCACTATATCTTTATTCATTTCTAAGTTAAGGGTAAAAATAAAGCAGCCCTGCAAAACACAACTGGTCTTTACACACAGACGCACAGAATAACAGCAATCAAATAATTAAAGCGTCAGCCATGTGACTATCGCCTGTACTCTTGACAAGAGATGCCAGTTAGTCTTTTACACC
>NC_068996.1:37046407-37052538 GCF_001194135.2 Octopus bimaculoides | reverse complement strand
TTTACAGAACGATCGACAGACACAATTTCTGTACGACCATTAGCGAAACCTCGAAGAAAAAATTTTCTTAACCCAAGATGAAAGAACGACCGTCTGAAATGAATGACAAGAGTTATTGTGTAGCATAAAAGATGTATGTGTAATGTGAAAGTGTGAAATGCGACATATAAAAACATAAAAAGCAGGCCGTAAATCCAGTCTGTTTTTCGTGAGTGGAAAAAATCCACTCTAACAGAGACGAGAATAAAAACCACGCTTGTTGAGTCGTGTTGACTATGTTTGGAGATGTTGGTAATGAGTCAGTCTCCATGGCCGTATTTGTTCTTTAGTCGAGGTTCACCAGTTATAAGTTGGTAATCCGTAGTTCATGCTGCGTTTTTTCTTCGTCGGGAGTCACCACTTTAGTAGAAAGTGGGTTATACATCTTTAGATTGTATACCTGACTTTCTACTATAAAATTGAAGAAATAGACGGAACGCTGAACTCCAGACTAAACAACTCAAACAACATTTATTTACTTGGTAAACATACAAATCTTTAGTTATACATCTTTAGAAGTGAGAATAACGAGCTGTCGAGTATAAGACCGAAAGATGTAGGGACAGCTTTTAAACACACGTCCATGCTCAATCGCTGGCCAGCGTGAAAGAGGATGAATTGAGCGGGAAACGCTTGCTTGTTTAATTTTACGCATGTGTAAGACTACGCATGCGCAGGAGTTACTACAAGGTTAATGTGAGAGGCTGGATCTGGCCAGTCTGAACATAAAACCAGTAGGATAGCTGGGCCAAATATGGTTGGATTTAAGTGCTAAAGGGTTGAATGTAACAAAGCTTTGACTACAACGAATACACTTATATAAAGTGGACTTCCTGTATGGTTTCCACATGTCCCACATGATCTACGTTATGCAACTTGTAGATGAACCAGTCTTATGTTGTTTTCAATCAATATTGGTGATAACTTTAAATCACAAAATGTTAAAAGCTCAGAGCTTAAGACAACTTGGAGGCATGTGGCCTAGTGGTTAGAGTGTTGTACTCATGAGCATAAAACCATGGTTTCAATTCTGGGACTGGGCAGTGAATTGTATTCATGAGCAAATCATTTCATTTCACACTGTTCCAGTCCATTCTGCTGTAAATGAGTTCCAGCAAAAGCTGTGAAGTTAACACCGTGACAGACAGGCATCCCATTCAGTTGGGACTCTTGTAATCTCAGTGATTTATATGCCATAGAAACCAGATTAAGCTCAGAGTCTTATGAATTCTCGGGCTCATTACAGACCTTACTCTAAGTTTAGCCCTTTGGTATTTGTGTTGGCAATATCTAGTCCAAATATTCTGCCAGTTTTATGTTCAAACTGGCCACATCTGGCCTCTCTCACCTACCCTACAATGTCATTCTAAAAAGTAAACAAATCATATCATGGAAATCTCAAAGCTATGAGATAATGCATGATTGATTCAAAACAATGTGAATAAACAAGCATTACATTTGACAGAGAAACTTGAATGCTTAAGAATTAAGACAACCCATAGCTCAGGCAATCTTTTGTAGGTTTATATTCAGCTCTATACACTATGATACACACACACACACATGCACAAACACACACACACACCACACACACAAACACAAACACAAACACACACACACACACACAACACACATATATCACACACACATGCACGCAAACAGACAAGCATACACACACAAACTCATATGCCTCTATATTTATGATAAAAAAATTATTGATAATAGGTACAGGAGTGGCTGTGTAGTAAGAAGCTTTCTTCCCAACCACATGATTCTGGGTTTAGTCCCACTGCGTGGCACCTTGGGCAAGTTTCTTCTACTATAGTCTGGGGCCAACCAAAGCCTTGTGAGTAGATTTGGTAGATGGAAACTGAAAGAAGCCCATTGTATATATATATATAAATGTATGTGTGTGTGTCTGACAACTGATGCTTGTGTGTCTACGTCCCCCGTAACTTAGTGGTTCAGCATAAGAGACCAATAGAAAAAGTACTAGTCTTACAAAGAATAAGTCTTGGGGTTGATTTGCTCGACTAAAGGTGGTGCCCCAGCATGGTCACAGTCAAATGACTGAAACAAGTAAAAGAATAAAAGAGTAAAAGAGTATAAAGATGCTGTATGGCAAAGATTAATTCTGAAAATAAGCAACATGTTTTGGAATTAAATTCTATAATATTTTGTACCATTGTAGCACAGTATCGAAATAAAGACACCCCTATCACTCATGCATCTTTCTCATTAAATCACAATATCTAACATAACCTCTTAAGTAATATAATTCTTATCATTATTTCGATGTTATTGTTGTTATTGTTGATGTTGTTGAAGTTTAAACCCCAAATCAGCGTTCATTAAGAACAACTTTGATCAAAAGTATTCTAACATGACCTTCTTGTCTTTTATCAGGCATTGTGTAGCTCTTATCTACCTTATCTAATGTATTCTTTATTTAATAAGGCAGAGTTTGAGGGTCATTTGACTGCTATTCCTAGCAGGCTTGATGTCCAAATAAGAGGCTCTTCTAATGATGTCTTTTATTATCATAATACCTTGTTTTGGTAAAGTATTCCAGAAAGCTCTAGAGGAGCTAATGAGGAAAATTTGACTGCTATTTCTAGCAGTCTTGATGGCAGCTAGATGTTCCTTCACTAGCTTGTTTCATTTTAATTATGTCTTTGTTTTTGTAGAATATTCCTGAAAATTCTTGGGAGATCAAGTTTGTTAGAATAAATAAATAAAAAAAAACAGCAAATGTGTTTTAAAGTGAGTTGAGACTTATTGAGAAATGGAGTATAAGATCTGATCTTAAAGAGAACTGTAGTAAATGTTACCCCTGGATAAAATACCAGGACAAGGGACCTCTGGATGGCTCAGTGGTTAGAGCATCAGGCTCACAATCATGAGGTTGTGAGATCAATTCCCGGACAAGGCTGCCTGTTGTGTTCTTGAACAAGACACTTTATTTCACGTTGCTCCAGTTCACTCAGCTGTAGAAATGAGTTGCAATGTCACAGGTGCCAAGCGTTATCGGTCTTTGCTTTTCCATTGGATGGCATCAGTGGCATGGAGAGGGGAGGCCGGTATGCATGGGTGACTGCTGGTCTTCTATAAACAACCTTGCCCGGACTTGTACTTGGGAGGGTAACTTTCTAGGTGCAATCCCATGGTCATTCATGACCGAATGGGGACTAAAACCTTCCCATACCATCTATTACTTATTCCTGCAGACATAGATCTGCTGATTCTTGGCTGCCCTGGGGTAAAACAACAACATTGACAACAACAACACCACCAACACAAATATATATTGTAGTTAACAATCTCTATAATTTTGTTACCTATTGCAGTTGAGAAAGGTCATTTGGATCAATTTTGATTCATTATCTATTGCTACTAAGAAAGGTCATTTGGATCAATTTGGATCCATGACCTTTTGCAGCTGAGAAAGGTCATTTGACCTGTGAAAATGTCCAAACATTCACTAAGTGTAACTTTGAGTTGGCATTCATAACAATGTAACAAAAATGTAATATTCACTAACTTTATATTCAAACCTGTTTGACTCTAACTTCAAATTCATGCTAAAGAGACAAAGATTTAGCATTTATGTCTTTACTGCTCACAGAGGGCTAAACACAGAGGGGACAAACAAGGACAGACAAAGGGATTAAGTCGATTACATCGACCCCAGTGCGTAACTGGTACTTAATTTAATCGACCTTGAAAGGATGAAAGGCAAAGTCGACCTTGGCGGAATTTGAACTCAGAATGCAACAGCAGATGAAATACCGCTAGGCATTTCACCCAGCGTGCTAATATTTCTGCCAGTTCACCACCTTCTGTAAACAACTTGTGCTTGGAGGGGGAACTTTCTAGCTGCAATCCCATGGTCATTCATGACCGAATGGGGTCTAAAACCTTTCCATACATACTAATGAAACACCAACTCAACTGTCCTTCAGGCTAGTACAACAAACATATCATTCACGACCATGTAACATTGCCATAATGTTCATGCCTATGTAACATACACTTAACAGTCACATTTATGTAACATTAATGTAATATTTACACCTGCATAAAGCTGACAGAATCATTAGCATACCATGCAAAGTATTTAGCAGCATTTCATCTGTCTCCATGTTCTGAGTTCAAATTCCATCGAGTCGACTTTGCCTTTTATCCCTTGATGGTCAGTAAAACAAAATCTAGTTGAATACTTGGATCAATGTTACCAACTTACAACTCCCCTACAATTGCTGGTTCTGTGCCAAAATTTGAAACCAATGTTACATAGGTTCGAAAAAGTAAGTTATTACATGATATTGACTTAAATTTCATTCCTTCATATCACAAACTCATCATTCACACCAATCTATCCTGGACTTAAATTTCATGCTCCACCTCTTCTACAGTAAGAAAACTGCTCTCTTCTGGGCCCCTTCTCTTATGCTGTAATCCTTCATCTGCTAACATAAAGCCACTTGCCTCTCTTCTGTAGCCCCAATTAGTATATGAAAATTTTTAGTTCTGCAAGCTGTATGTTTACATCACTAGTGCTGGTGTCCCAAAAATAAAAGCCCCCAATACACCTTGTAAACTAGGTGATGTTAAGAAAGCATCCTTCCTAACACCAAAGTAGACATTAGAACATGAAGCAATCTTTGGATCTTTCAGATCCTGTAGGCATTAAAAGAAGATAATGACAACAATAAATTAATATTTATGCCAGTGTTAAAATGACTTGCATTATTCACACCTGTATAACACTAATTTAACATTCACAAGCCTTCACATCCACATAATGACTTAAACCAACCTTCTTGCCTTTGTATCACAAAATAAAACATTTTCCATTCCAGGGCATGTTATATATCCATGAATCCTTTCTGAAATCTCATGGCCGTCTGAAAAGCACAAATTGTGTTGTTGACAGAAGGTGGGTTGTCAAAATCACAGACTATGGACCAAGTATTTTACGACAGAAATCAGACATAGAAGTAGAAGACCACAAAGGCAAGTTTATATTATTGAATATGAAGAGCACTTCATTTGCAATGAAATATGATGTGTATAAATATGATGTGTATAAATATGATGTGTGTGTGTATATATGTGTGTGTGTGTGTATATATGTGTGTGTGTGTATATATGTGTGTGTGTGTGTGTGTGTGTATGAGGTTTGTGTTAGTTTCTTTAGCAGTAAAACACACAGGAATAAGAATTTACCTTGGATATGATATTGGTGAATAACAACTAACTTTTCCCATATGCACTTGGAACTCATCACGACAATCCTACAAAGAACTTTACAATTCCAGTTTTTCATGTGCTTAAGACCCTCCTGATAATCATTCCTGCCCCTAAGAGGCAAACTTTCTGTAGAAGCTCTACAGGATATTCAATTCCAGTCTCCTTCAGCCATTTGTCTATGTCATTATTCACAGTATCCAATGCACCAGTAATTACAGGCACAACCTTCACAGTTTTCATATTCCAAAATTCTCACAAATTCAGTTTTTAAGGGATTGAATTTTAAAAATTTTTCATCCCCTTTCTTCACAATCCTGGAATGAAATGAGCATGGTGGATCAATTAGTAAACAATTTCGATTTTCCTTGTCTATTATTGTTGTGTCTGGTTTATTATTTTCTAGCTTCTTATCTGTTTGAATAGGAAAATCCCATAAAATTTTGCATTTCTCCAACTCAAGCACTCATTCAACCGATGGTAATACCATGTGCTTCCAGTCTCAAATCCCCATTTCTGGCAAAGCTTTCACAACTTGGACACGTCTTCATTTCTTATATTCTCCCTGGTCCAATTTGGGGAATTCTGCAACAGTTATTATTATTATTATTATTATTTTATGTTTGACTTTTGTTTTGCATTTGTACAAGTTGGATCCAAGTCTCACCCAGAGACCTCAAGAGACAACAAGTTAGAAGTTCATGTAGGTGTTATGCCTAGGGTACCATATATTTGGATTTGTACAGTTTTGTTCAAGTGAATGTTTAAGAAACCATAAGAAAATTATGTGTTTGCTTTAAAATTATTATTATTATTATTATTATTGTTCAGTAGTTTTATTT
>NC_068996.1:37042936-37044991 GCF_001194135.2 Octopus bimaculoides | reverse complement strand
GTTTTTTGCATATAATTTTAGGTCATCCATATATAGAAGGTGGCTGACTGTTTTTCCATAGCATTTGTAACCGCATCCAGTTCTATTTAGCAATTCTGTTAAAGGTGTGAGTGCCAGGCAGATTATTATTATTATTATTATTATTATTATTATTATTATTATTATTATTATTACTATTATTATTATATGAAAACTCAAACTCACAGCTTATTTTGTTGGGTATGATGGAAAGTGTCAGCTGCCCACAGCCAGCAGACTAAGGTGACACTTGTTTACTGGTCATGCTTCAAGAAACCTACAAAAAATTCTTGCAGTTCCAAGCAATGCTGATTTTTCTAGGTGTTCTATCTTCACACTTGCACCAATCTTTTTCAGCTATGTTGATAGTTGATTATCATCATCGTCATTATTATTATTATTATTATTATTATTATTATTACTACTACTACTATTACTACTACTACTATTATTCTTTTCACAGCATTACTGTGGACAGCCCCAGAAATACTAAGGGCACTGAATCCCCCCAGCAGAGTAACACAGCAAGCAGATATCTACAGTTTCGCAATTATCCTACATGAGATATGTTACCGACAAGGAACGTTTAATGTCTCCAATATGAACTACAGAGGTAAAGTAATTAACAAAAGTCAACTCACCATAAATTCAAAATGTAGCATTGTGAATTCTGTGTCAACATTTCCCTTAGGTCTTTGTGTGTGTATATGTGTTATTCAAGACATTTTATTTTCATTTTCATTTTAAATCTATTTTATTTCAGCTGCTTGTTTCACAGCTGCTCTTTAATTTACTAATTAACTTCATCAACATATTGTATTTCATCTACTTTACTCTTTATCGTCCTTGTTGTCATTGTCATCAACATTGTCATTGTTGTCATCCTCGGTGCTGTCCTCATCCTCGTCGTTGTCATCATCATCATCCACTCCTTCATCATCATCACCATCATCATCATCATCATCATCATCATCATCATCATCATCATCATCATCATCATCATCAATGCCAGCTGCAGTAGTACTACCACCACTATCACCAACAACATCAGCTATGACAATAACAACAACACTAATACAGTTCTATATTTAAGAGATGAGGAATTATGTACATTATTTACATTATTTACATTTGACAGATATTTGTCCTCATCTTTGTTGTCAACACAACATTTCGGCTGATATACCCCCCCAGCCTTCACCAGGTGTCTTGGGGAAATTTCAAACCTGGGTTCTCATTCCTAAGGTATTTTTTGATGTTATTATTATTATTATTATTGTTGTTGTTGTTCAGATCACTGCTTGGAATCGAACTTGGAATCTTGGGGTGAGTAGCCCGTGCTCTTAAGAGCGTGTGCTACTAATACCAAGATTCCAAGTTCGATTCCAGGCAGTGACCTGAATAATAATAATAATAATAATAATAATAATAACAACAACAACAACAACAACAACAACATCGAAAATACCTTAGGAATGAGAACCCAGGTTCAAAATTTCCCCCAAAACACCTGATGAAGGCTGGAGAGCATATCAGCTGAAACGTATTAACAACAAACAAGATGAGGACAAATATCCGTTGAATGTAAATAATGAACAATTATGACAATTATAATTACAATAACAACAACAACAATAACAATAACAATAACAGCAAAGATAACATCTTCAAAACAACATCAACAAAAGCAACAACTAGAACGCTAACATTACCACTATCACTACCACATGTGAAGGTGCATGGCTCAGTGGTTAGAGTGTTAGGCTCACGATCATGAGGTAGTGAGTTCAATTCCTGGACTCGGCTGTGTGTTGTGTTCTTGAGCAAGACACTTTATTTCATGTTGCTCCAGTTCACTCAGCTAACTTCTGATCTTCCATAAAGAAATCTGCCTGGACCTGTGCCTTGGAAGGGAACTTTCTTGGTGCAATCCCACGGTCATTCATGACTGAAGGGGGTCTTTACTATCTCTATCTATCTATCTATCTATCTATCTATTTTTATCTATATCTATATCTATAAATATATATATATATA
>NC_068996.1:37040271-37042610 GCF_001194135.2 Octopus bimaculoides | reverse complement strand
ATATATTTTTACTTTTATGTATATATACTATCTTCTATTTCTCAATGGCATATCTTATCTATATATATCATTTTACACTTTACTTTTGTTTTATTTTAATTTTATTTTTTCATGTATATCCTCTGTGTGTGTGTGTGTGTGTGTGTGTGTGTGTGTGTGTGTGTGTGTGTGTGTGAGGTCAGACTAGTGCTACTACCAAAATGACAGTAGATGAAAGGCTAAGGGAGTAAACCCAAACAGAAAATCCGGAGAGAGAGCCCCTACGGCAGTTGATGGGGAGGAATGATCCAAACTCTCTTTTGGCAGCTCCTGCAACTTTGCTGGTTCCAAATGTATTGACCTTGTCTCTCCTTTAGAGTTAATCAGTGAAGTCGAGAGGGGGATTGTGCAAATTGGGTAAGGTACATTCTCCATACATTCAGAGCCCAGGCATTTAACTTAGCCAGTTAGATCTAACAGCTCAACAATGGATATGATTGTCTCCATTCATCAGCTGCAAGAAAAATACTGGGAGCAGCAGTTATCACTATATATAGCATTTGTCGATCTGACAAAGGCATTTGATACAGTCAGCAGATCAGGACTGTACATGGTGCTTGGAAAATGTGACTGTCCCCCAATACTACTGCAGCTCATTGTTTCATTCTTTGAAGACATGAAGGCTACCATTCAGTTTGACAGTTTAATATCAGATAGTTTCAACATCAACAGCAGAGTAGAACAAGGTTGTGTCTTAGCACCAATCCTTTTTAGCATTTACTTTGCTGATTGCTGCAGTATGTATTTCAAGAGTTGCCAGGAGATGTTTACCTTTGTTGGAGAACTGATGTGTCACTCTTTGTTCCTTCTAGACTTCGAGCCAAGACTAAGATCAAAAGACAAACAATAAAAAACTTTCTCTTTGCCGACGATGCGGCACTTGTTGCTCACAGTGAATTAACTCTACAAATAATGATGGACCACTTATCATCAGCATGCAAGGCCTTCGGTTTGGTCATCAGTGTAAAGAAGACAATCATTCTCACTCAGGAGGGCGCAGTGAAAGATCATATCAAGCTTGATGACAAAGAGCTTGAGACAGTGGACAGGTTCTGCTATCTAGGGTCTACCATTTCCTCTACTGCTTCACTTAATGATGAGATTAACGTCAGGGTAGGGAAGGCAGCAACAACTTTTGGAAGGCTGACAAAACGAGTATGGAAGAACAAGAGATTAGACATCAAGACAAAAATTAGGATTTATGAAGCATGTGTTCTCAGCACACTCCTCTATGGATCTGAAACATGGACCTTGTACAGCAGGCAGGAAAGGTGTCTTGGCATTTTCCATCTCAATTGCCTCCACAAGATCTTAGGCCTAACATGATGTGACAAGGTTACCAATGTTAAAGTGCTGGCGCAGGCGAATCTTCAAAGCATGACAGCTATCTTGTGTATGAGAAGACTGAGGTGGCTGGGGCATGTCAGGAGAATGGATGACCATCGAATCCCGAAGCAACTGATCTATGGAGAACTGGCTCAGGGCAAGAGACCAAGAAGAAGACCAAAACTGAGGTATAAGGACACTTGCAAAACTAGTTTGTCCAAGTGTGAGGTGGATGTCAGCACCTGGGAAGAGAGGGCTGAGGACAGAACAACAAGGAAGGAACTGCTTCGCTAGAGAGCAGCTACAGAAATGAACAAGTTGAGAAGTGTCAGTGGTGAAAGGAAAACAACGGAAATGCAGAGCGCCGAGCCACCCTCTTGGTATGCAAGTACTGTGACAGAAGCTGTGCTTCAATCATAAGAAGAATCAGCCATGAAAGAAGCTGCAAGAAGGGGAGCCCCTGGTATGTTCGATTAAGTGACCTCTAAGCTAAATTGACTGTCTGCATAGATGAAAAGTGCCAATTATTATATATATATATATATATATACATATATATTATGTTCTTGAGCAAGACACTTATTTTCACATTACTCCAGTTCTCTCATCTGTAGAAATGAGTTGCAATGTCACTCGTGCCGAGCTGTATCTCCTTTTGCCTTTCCTTTGTAGAACATCAGAGGGGAGGCTAGTATGCATGGGTGACTGCTGGTATTCCAGAAACAACCTTGCCCAGACTTGTGCCTTAGAGGGGAACTTTCTAGATGCAATCCCTTGGTCATTCTTGACCGAAGGGAGTCTTTAGCCTTTACCCTTTTTAACGCCCCCCCCCAACAATAATATCAACAACAAGAACTATTACAGCAACATTAATAACATTTATGACAACAGCTACAATAACTACTACAACAACCACAACTTAATAAAAGCACACACCACCACCACCACATTTATATCTAAATATCAATATATAG
>NC_068996.1:37037949-37040179 GCF_001194135.2 Octopus bimaculoides | reverse complement strand
ACCACCACCACCACCACCACCAGTGTATAATTACCAAATAATATCCTGCATATTTTCAATGTTGTTCTTCAGATATAATTGGCCGTGTCAGAAATGGAGAATCAATACCATTCCGTCCCACTCTCAATACAGAAATCGGTTCCATAAACGACCCTGACCATGTTTTGAAGAATTTGATGGAAATTTGTTGGGCTGAAGATCCAAATCAAAGACCAGATTTTATAACCATCAAATCTTACTTGAAAAGTCACACTAAAGAAGTGTAAGGGAAATTAATTTCATCAATTTAAAGTCAGTTCTTGAAGAAAGGATCTCTCGTTGGTTTAACATTTTAGCATTTAAACTGGTTGTATTTGGCCAAAATATTCTGTCTATTTTTAAGTTCAAACTGGCCAGATCTGGTTTCTCACACCTATACTACAATGTCATTTTCAAAATAAGCAATCACATCATTGAAATTTCAAAGCTTGGAGATAATACATGATTAATTCAAAACAATGTGAATAAATAAGCATTATGTTTGACAGAATTACCTGAATGATAAAGGGTTAAACCAGACATATGAATATATATCCTTTTAGTATTTAAATTGGCCATATCTGGCTCAAATATTCTACCTGTTTTACGTTCAAGCATAAAAGATCCAACCTCATACACCTACCCTACATTGTCATTCTAAAACTAAACAATCACACCACTGGAATCTCAAAGCTACAACATAAGTCATGATTTATTCAAAACAATGTGAATAAATAAGCATTACATTTGATAGATTAATCTGAATGCTAAAGGGTTAAACCAGTCAAATCCAGCTCAAATGACAAGATCTGGCCTCTCACACCTACCCTGAAAATAAACAACCACATCATTGACATCTTGAAGCTATGAGATAATGTATGATAAATTCAAAACAATGTGAATAAACAAGCATTACATTTGACAGAGTAATTTGAATGTTAAAGGGTTAGTTCCATAAATCCTTTGTTTGCTTCTTCACATCAGATGGTTAATGGGTAACGCTTGGTCTCCAAAGACCTTTGCTCAGTCTTTCATTTAGGATTTGACCCACATTCTAGCATAGTCTGTATAACAGACACCATTTTCTTTCTTACCCTCATTTTGAGTCAGTCATGACCAAGAACAACACTCTCCATTGTCCTTCAGACATCATATGAAGAGAAATTTTTGGCTGAAATCAAGAAAGGATAAAGGCAGCATAGTCCTCTCTTGATTTTGGCTGAAAGTTTCTCTTCATGTGACATCTGAAGAACGAAGGGAAGTGTTGCTCTTGGTCATGACTGATGCTAAAAGAGTGCAAGAATGGAAATGGTCTCTGTTATATAGACTATGCTAGAATGTGGGTCAAATCCTAAATGAAGGACTGAGCAAAGGTCTTTGGAAATTAAGCGTTTCCCATTAACTATCTGGTGTGAAGAAGCAAACAAAAGGATTTCTTGCTCACTTGACAAGCAACAAGCGGGTTGATTTGGTTTCAAATCTCAGGCAGGCAGGGCCAAGCAAGGTCCATAGAGGGGCATAACATCCCCATCACTAGTGATCACTCTAAACACCATGATGTTGACTGGATGTTTAATTTATATTTTTCTCGGTATATGTTTTGGGGACACTGCAAGCCAATGGTCGTTCTGTGTGTTCACCATCTGTTCATACTGGAGCTTCCAGCATGAATGCCAAACAGGACAGCATGTCATTTCCAAATTTCTAGCAGAGTGCATTGCATCATGGTGCTGCTTTTCTCACTGATGGTGTCCAACTGACCCTACTATACTGTGTAGTCAACAAAATTAAAAACAAGTAATGTACATGCCCAAAATTAAAAATATCAAATGCTGACAATTTACCCATTGCACATTGTTTAATGTCCGCTTTCCATACTGGCATGGGTTGGACGATTTGACTGAGGACTGGCAAGCCAGATGGCTGCATCAGACTCCAATCTGATCTGGCAGAGTTTCTACTGCTGGATGCCCTTCCTAACGCCAACCACTCCAAGAGTGTAGTCGGTGCTTTTACGTGCCACCAGCATGAGAGCCAGTCAGGTGGTACTGATATATATATATATCAATTAGAAAATGGAGGATAATATGCTGAACCCAACTACTTGCAGACAGTGTATCCCGTTGAATTCATTAATTCAATTCATAGCTAAAGTGACAAAAAAAAAAAAAACCCCACAAAGTACAGGTGTTTATGACAAACCATGTTATTT
>NC_068996.1:37033212-37037671 GCF_001194135.2 Octopus bimaculoides | reverse complement strand
GTATGTATGTATGTATGTATGTATGTATGCATTATATATATGAGTCTGCTGAAATGTATTGATAGGTCCACGTATAACATCTTTTTTATCTCTGATGAAATTATACTCATATCACATAGATGTAAAATCAATGTACAAATTTGTAACTAAATTTTTGAGTATTAATTGAAACGGCTGTAAGAAGCGAAGATGACCAATTTGTTAATAATAAACATTTATCAACTTCCTTATTTCCATTTTCTTTTCTTCTTTTAAATGGATATAAATTATATGCTAAATATATAACTATTGTTTTAACGGAATTTCATTCCTCCAAATTACTAGGTATTGAACCAGTATTTCTTTGGATGCAACCATCCCTTCATGAGGTTAACATATCTAATTAAATTTAATAATTATAACATATCTAATTAAATTTAATAATTATATATACATTAAAGTACAGGTGAGGATATATAAACCTCAGAGGATAGAAGTATCCAAGATTAGACTGGTTGAATATAGCCACATACATATATATTATTATTATAAACACCAAGAGGGAAGATGGAAATATGGTTAATAAAAATTTATTAATCTTATCTCTATTTTCTTTCTTGGTTTATATTGGTTTATACATACATACACATATATATATAGTTAAAATTTACAGAAAAGCAAAAGATGAAGAAAAGTGTATAAGCAATAAGTAGGTATATTAGTTTGATGCTCGGGAAAGTGGGAAAGTCTTTTACGTTTTGAGCCTTCAACAGAAAGGAATATGAGGAAATAAATAGAGAGGGAATATATATATATATATATATATATATATATATATATATATATATATATATATATATACCTATGTGTGTGTTTTTTTATGTCTGTGTTAGTCCCCCATCAACACTTGACAACTTGTGTTGATGTGTTTATGTCCGCGTGACTTAGCAGTTTAGCAAAAGAGACTGATAGAATAAATATCAGGCTTAGTAAAAAAAAATAAGTACTGGTGTTGATTCGTTCAACTGAAATTCTTCGAGATGGTGCCCCAGCATGGTCACAGTCAAATGATTGAAACAAGTGAAAGATAAAAGATAAGATATTTATGTGTAAAGTATTGGAATGGTAGAACTTGTTCCTTTTTTTTTTACTTACTGATTCATGAGGAAGGGATAGAACCCTTGTCCCTTGCAGGCCCTCTCCAACACTGGTGTGGACAGTGCTGTTAATGTTCTGTTTAAACTGTTGTAGGTCAACACCAGCAGGAAAGACATGAGCAAGATGGAGATTCCAGAGGGATGATGTTGTGGGGAGAAAGGATTGAGCATAGTAGTTTCTTCAAGAAAAGTGTGGTTGGATACATCAAGGAAGCTGAGTACTGAGGAGATGAGTGGTTTGGGATACTTAGGTAGTTGAAGTATAAGACCAGCCGGCTCTAAAGAACAGGGGCCATTATAATATGTTTATGTGTACTTTGTTGAATATTAAATGATATCTATACATAATTTGTTTGTAATAAATATGTCTGTTTTTCAAAATTTCTTTTTTTTTCTTTTTTCCTAAAGTACAGGAAATATTATGGATAACGTCCTTAAAAAAATGGACCGCTACACATCAAACCTGGAGACAATGGTTGAACAGAGAACTCAGGCTTTGGAAGAAGAGAAAAAGAAGACAGAAAACCTGTTGTATCAGTTATTACCAAGGTAATTTATAAAGAGATAACACAGGGGAACAGTTTTGAACATAATTTCTGCCAAGTTTGTTTTTTTCACTTGATTTAGACTAAAATTGGCAGGCTGATTTCAAAACTACAGTCAGTTTTCTTCAATTATGTCTAGATTTTTATACAGCTTACCCTCTGAATAAGCACAATTTTATTGTTTGTCCATCATTAGTAGGACTTATCAGCTGCTTTATTATTTTATTGATAATTATCAATAAAATAATAAAAGCAGCTGACCAGGAAAAAGATTAGAAATAATAATCATGAAATGGAATAAAGTGAATTATAGATTGTTAGGAATCTTTTGCTGATTAAAAGCTTACATCTACTTGAGTTAATGAGGAAACTTCTATATAGTCGCTTGCTTTGTTAGAAGTATTAGTTAATGCTCCTTCAAATTAAGCCTCATTATTTTAGAAAAGGAAGGACATGTTGGATGTTTTAGTCAAGATACAGTATATCTGAAAATTTAAAAATAAGACGGATGGGTAATCATTAGAAAATCATTAGATGGATAGATAAACAGATATAGATGGAAAGATTGGTAGAGAGATAGATAGATAGATAGATAGATAGATAGATAGATAGATAGATAGACAGACAGATAGATAGATAGATAGATAGATAGATAGATAGATAGATAGATAGATAGATAGATAATAGATAGACGGATAGATAGATAGATAGATAGACAGACAGACAGACAGACAGACAGACAGACAGACAGACAGATAGATAGATAGATAGATACACATGTTTACATTGTATATATATATGTATATGTATGTATGTCTTTATATGCTGTATACTCACACACACACATTCACGCACACACACGTGCACACATGCACACACACACACACACATAATTATATTAGAGAAACATTTGATTATTATAAACAAATAAACAAATCAAGAAGTTGGAGAACCCTCATACATTGACTAACGACAAGAGAATCCATGATGTGCACGTGCGCGCATGTGTGTGTGTGTGTGTGTGCATGCACGTGTATGTTGTGTGTGTATTATGATGGAATTTAATGATGTTATAATGCATTGGTAAAATCACTGAGGAACAATATTATTTTCATTATTAATATGTCATTTTAGTTATTAGCTATTACAATATATAAGATATATTATAATTAGTTATTACAATATATAAGATATATATACAACTTCGTTGAGTTGTTTGCATGAACACAGCTTGTTTGCAGATCTCGTCTCCTTTCTGTATGATAGCTAGTAGTTTCATCTCAATGAGTGTTGGTGAGAAAGACAGTGGAATTGAACCTGGAACCATGTGATTGGAATGTATGCAGGCAAATAGAGTAACAGTTGTATCCTTGTGCTCATGACAGGACATACCTGATGGGAGGAAGATAGCTATACTTATTGGTAGGTACTGAATTACCAAATGAGATATTTTACTTTACACCGCATTACATGTTTTATTCTTTATTGAATACATTATATACTATTGTAATTATGGATTACCTTTTCTCTTTTACTCTTTTACTTGTTTCAGTCATTTGACTGCGGCTATGCTGGAGCACTGCCTTTATAGTCACATAGATCAACCCCAGAACTTATTCTTTGTAAGCCTAGTACTTATTCTATCAGTCTCTTTCGCCAAATCACTAAGTTACGGGGACGGAAACACACCAACATCAGTTGTCAAGCGATGCTGGAGTGGGGGGACAAACAGACACACAAACATACACACACACACACACACATATATATACATATATATGACGGGCTTCTTTCAGTTTCCGTCTACCAAATCCACTCACAAGGCTTTGGTCGGCCTGAAGCTATAGTTGAAGACACTTGCTCAAGGTGCCATGCAGTGGGACTGAACCCGGGACCATGTGGTTGGTAAGCAAGCTACCTACCGCACAGCCACTCCTGCGCCTGACAATAATGTCTTAATTTTATTGATGCCTTCTGCACCGACAATGGATTACTTCACTGCCTACTTTTACATGATTTTGCCTAGCCAATTAGAGGTATGCTTCACAGTGATATGCCTTGATTCTTTATGGATCCTTATTACTGAAATATATATATGGCCTTATCATGTTGAATGCAATTCTCTTCCAATCACCTAAGTTAAGCAACGTTGAGCCTAGTTAGTACTTAAATGGGTGACCGCTTGAGAAACCTAGGTGCTGTAACCACTTTTTATAGGCATAAGCATGGCTGTGTAGTTGCTCCCCAACCACATGGTTCTAGGTTCAGACCCACTGCATGGCATCTTGGGCAAGAGTCTTCTACTATAGCTTTAGGCTTACCAAAGCCTTGAGAGTAGATTTGGTAGACAGAAATTGAAAGAAACCCATCATATGTGTGTGTGTTTGTCCTTTGCCACCACTTGACAACCTATGCTGGTGTGTTTATATTCCCATAGCTTAGCAGTTTGGCAAAAGAGACCGACAGAATAAGTATAGGCTTAACAAAACTAAGTATTAGGGTTGATTGATTCAATTAGAAATTTGTCAAGGCAGTGCTCCAGCATGGCTGCAGTCTAATGACTGAAACAAGAAGAAAATAAAAAATAAAAGACACTCATGTACACCTCCCCACCCACACACACACACAAATACACACAAATACACACACCACACACACACACACACACACACACACACACAAACACACACAAACACACAGACACACACACACACACACACACACACACACATGAGTGAGAGTATGTGTGAGTAGATATATTTTCAAATACATACACAC
>NC_068996.1:37032192-37032978 GCF_001194135.2 Octopus bimaculoides | reverse complement strand
CCTCGCTTTCTCTCTCTCTCTCTCTCTCTCTCTCTCTCTATATATATATATATACAAGAAAAGGATGATATAATAAGGGATTTGCAACTGCCTGAGAGTGGTGTCTTAATTGTAAGATAATGCTTTAATTATCTAGTAGATTTTTTTTTTTACAAAGCAAAAAAAAAAACAAATTTGGTAGATATTTTGGTAAAGGGTTTACATGGTTAAACAGGTCCACAAATGACAAAAAGAGACATTGTAAAAGATAGTTAATTTAGCAAGTGGTTACTTAGGGTTGCAAATATCTAAACAAGATTTTATAAATATGTACATTGTTCTGTGCTGAGATTGTAGGGGGAGTTTCATAATAAGTCTATCAATAATTAGACAGATCTAGAGATAAATATATGAAGTTGTTTGTACTTAGGTTGAATAGTAAGAGATATTTGCTGACTGCCATAGCACAAAGTTTCCATGTTGTATACAAACGACAATGGCAGCTCTGAGAAACCAAAGAGGTAGTGCATATAATGCTCACTGAAAAACCTAACTAGCAAACCTAGCACAGACTGTACAGCACTATATGGTTGCCATCACTGGAATGTATCTATATATATATATATACACACAAATATTGATTTATAACTGGTCTGTGGAATTGGAAAGGTTGTAGAGACTCGTTAAGAATATTGTAAATCTTTAATTGAAATGTAAGTTCTACTCCCACAGAATTATACACACACACACACACACACACACACACACACACACACACACACACACACACACACACACACACACACA
>NC_068996.1:37030520-37031989 GCF_001194135.2 Octopus bimaculoides | reverse complement strand
ATATATATATATATATATATATATATATATATATATATAGAAAGCAATGTGAAGGTGCATAGCTTAGTGGTTACATCATTGGGCATACAACCATGAGGTTGTGAGTTCAGTTTCCGTACTGGGTTGTGTATTGTGTTCTTGAGCAAGACACTTTATTTCTCATTGGTCCAGTTTACTCAGCTGTAGAAATGAACTGTGATATCACTGGTGCCAAGTTGTATTGATTGGTCTTTACCTTTCTTTTGGATAACATCAGTGGCATGGAGAAGAGAGGCTGGGATACATGGGCAACTGCTGGTCTTCCATAAACAGCCCTGCTCAAACCTATACCTCAGAGGGGAATTTTCTATGGTCATTCACAATTGAAGTGGGTCTTTACCCTTTATATATATGTCAGGCTTGAAAATGGAAATGTTGTTTTAGGCGCTGTGGCATGGTTGTACAGTAAGAAGCTTGCTTCCCAGCCACATGGTCTTGAGTTCAGTCCCACTGCATGGCACCTTGGGCAAGTGTCTTCTATTATAAGCTTGGGTCTTGTGAGTGAATTTGGTAGATGGAAACTGAAAAAAAAACCCTTTGTACATGTAAGAGTGTGTGTGTGTGTGTGTGTGTGTGTGTGTGTGTGTGTGTGTGTGTGTGTGTGTGTGTGTGTGTGTGTGTGTGTGTGTGCATTTGTCCCCCATTCCTGCTTGGCAACTGGTGATAGTGTGTTTACATCCCTGTAAAGGTCTCAGTCACTAGTCATTGCCTCTGTGTGGCCCAACGTCTGAAGATCATGCTTCACCACCTCGTCCTTTGTCTTCCTGGGTCTACCTCTACCATAGGTTCCCTCCACAGTTAGAGATCAGCACTTCTTTATGCAACCATCCTCATCCATACATATCACATAACCATACCAGTGCAGTCTTCTCTCTTGCACACTACATCTGATTCCTCTTATACCTAACTTTTCTCTCAAGATGCTTACACTCTGACAAACATGCACACTGACATTGCATATCCAGCAAAGCGTACTGACTTTATTTTTTTCAAGCCTATGTATGTTCTTAGCTGTCACAGCCCATATAGCACTGCTATGTATCATAGCTATTTACACATAGGCTTCAAACAATCCGCCTTTCAGTCTAAGAGAGAGGCCCTTTGTTTCCAGCAGAAGTTGGAGCTCTCTGAACTTGCCCAGCCTATTCTTATTCTCACAGCTATGCTCTCAGAGCATCTACTTCCACTACTAACTTGGTCACCTAGATAACAGAAGCTACCTCTAGCTTACCCCACTGGCATGCACATACATATATGTATATATCTGTGTACACACACACACACACACACACACACACACACGCACGCACGCACACACACACACACACACACACACACACACACACACACACACACACACAGGGATACTAGACAACTAGATATATCATTCTATGGTTTTTAAGGTTTTATTTGAATATTTCTTCTGTCTT
>NC_068996.1:37027646-37029626 GCF_001194135.2 Octopus bimaculoides | reverse complement strand
AGGGAAGTGAAGACTCATGAAGAAACATTAAATTTTAGGTGTCCAACGTGGCATATGAACATTTTCAACTTTGAGACTTTTCTCCAGTGATATTTCCCTTCAATGATATTTTCCTTCAGTGATATCACTGTCCACATCAGTTTTTTTTAAGACTCTTGGTTTTATTTGTTACAGTAATCCCTTGACTGTCACGGATGTTACATTGCCAAACCCTCTGCGATAGGTGAAAATCCTTGAAGTAGAAACAGTATTGTACTGTATATTTTTAAAAATTATTTTTGTAATTTGTATATATTTATTTTATTATAAAAGCAAAACAACACCACGGAAGAATTGACGTAATCTTAAATAATAAACTGTGATAGGTGAACTGCTATATGGCAAGGGATTACTGTACCTTTAATCAGCCAGAAAAATCAAAGCAGGCATTGTAAAACTCTACTGTTACACAAGCAAAATTTTGAGAGCATTGGGTAAAATTACTGCTCTCTTATGTTGGAGTTCAAATCCTACTTGGATCATCTTTAACATTCACTCACCTGGGTCTGATAAAATATAATACCAGTATAAGTACTGGGAGTGATTAAACTGAATATAGAGTTCCAGAGGAAGAAGGAAACCCAAGAAGACATGGGACAATGTATTGAAGACTGGTCTCAAAATGTTGAGCCTTACAAAGAAGATGACAAAATTCAAGATATTTGGAAAAATTAGGAAGAGTGCTCCAGGATTTCAAATTGGCTGTGATAGCTGGCATCTTCCTTTTTCAAATCCCAGCCGGAAATAAAGGTGGTAATGATGGTGGTGGTAGTGGTGGTGGTGGTGGTGGTGGTAGTGGTGCTGGTACTGCTGCTGCTGCTGATTGTTGATGATGTTTTTGCTGCTGCTGTTGCTGTTTGACTCCAAATCAACCGTGATTGGCTACATCTATAATCCAAGCTCTCCTAGCGAGGATCAACCTGCTCTTTTTTTTTTTTAATCCAGCACCTATTTTATTTTAAAGACATTTACTGTGGACTGATCTGTCTCAACACAATGCATGATGCCTGTGAGACTACTAGTATTGTAGTTATTTCTCTTTGTACACATTCCTTATGTTGGCCATGCCTGAGAGAAACACTGTTTTTAAAATGTTGTAGTGGCAGTACTCTGAAGAGTTATATGTATACAATGTGTCTGGATGTGTCTGTATAATGTGTCTTGATGCTTATCATGCATCGTGGCAAGACTGAAACTTACCATGGAAACATACTGTGTCTGTCATATCTCCAGGTGGTCTTTCACACATTTAGTATTTCTATTTTGTTGCATTGTATAATCTCAGGGTGTGGACTGTGTATAACCTATTATGATATGTTGTGTAGGTATGTCCTTTGTAGTTTATAGTGGAGTGTGCAGTGGGGAGATAGAGTATCCAGGTAGGACCATTATAGTCCATGATAGATCTAATGTATTGATTATACGCCTTGATGTTATTTTTTTCTGGAGGCTAAATGTGGTACCTATGGTCTAAGTATGCTTTTATTAATCATTTTGCTTTCTTTAATCCTTTGGCATTCAAATCACTCTGTCAAATGTAATGGTTATTTATTCATGTCGTTTTCAATTAAACATGCATTACCTCATGGCTTCCAGATTTCAGTAACATTATTGTTTATTTCTAGACTGACATTACAGGATAGTTATAAGAGGCCAAATCTGGCTGGTTTGAACATTAAACAGGTTGGGCTGGATATGGCCAGCTTAAATGTTAGAGTTAATATTTTTAAAAATATTTTTGTTGCAAGTCAAAGAGATGTATGTAATTCCTAATATTTTAGAGAGAATGATAAATTGGTTAGTAATCCTGATTTATACTTCCATAGTTTTCTGATAATGTTCTTTAATTTCTTCAGGTGGAAATTATTGGTGACGCTTATTTAGTTGCCAGTGGACTACCTCACAGGAATGGAAATAGACACTCGAGTGAAATCGCCGATA
>NC_068996.1:37016384-37024570 GCF_001194135.2 Octopus bimaculoides | reverse complement strand
AGAGAGAGAGAGAGAGAGAGAGAGAGAGAGAGAGAGAGAGAGAGAGAGAGAGAGAATGTCAATTGATTGGTAGATACTGAAGAAAGAAGTGCCTCTGTCTTCAGACCAGAGATTGTTCACAATGCTTGCTTTGGACTCCACTAAATGCCTCTGAGGATCAAGAAGAAACACTAAGCTGGATGATGGATTAAGTCTGTCAACCAATGTGAAGTCTATTTGACTGAACTCCACACATTTTATGTCTACTCAAAATTTCACTCACCACATTTCAGGTCAATTTCAAGTTGTGGCAGTTGAGAAATTTGCTCAAGGTGCTGCACAATTGGGGTGATTCTAGAATCATGATTATAAAGCCAACTTTACCAATTATATTTGCTATTCAGTATTGAGTATCTGCAGTTATGGGCCATTTACAGAACTGGTTGAATTCTAAGAGTTGATGGCAATAAAAGGAAGATCTGAATGGAATTACAGAAAGAAGATAAAGGGAATTTTTCTTAGAGTTCTAAGAAGTTAGTATATGCAATTTCTACAGACTGAAGATTTGGAAATTAATGGAATTTGGTGGAAAGAGAGAATAAAAATAGTATGAGAAAAGAAATTTGGAAATCACAAGAACCTACATGAAAATCAATAGAAATTTGGAAGAAATGACTCAAGAGTATTCATAAGTTCCTTTTCAAAAGATAGCATGAAAATTATGGTTATTATTATTGCCAACCCCTGCTGCTGCTGCTGCCACTGCTGCTGCTGCTGCCACTGCTGCTGCTGCTGCTGCCACTGATGCTGCTGCTGTTGCTGCCACTACTGCTGCTGCTGCTGCTGACTACTACTGCTGCTGCTGCTGCTGCTGCTGCTGTGTTATTGTTATTGTTGTTATAATTTTATCTTTGATTCTGTTTTATTTTATTTTCTGGAATAACCATGTGATAGTGAACTGACCGATACCAATATTCTTGGTCTGAGAGCGATTTTCGGAAGACATACCAATTATATAATTGGAAGGTCGGCCTAAATGGAACAACAATAATGTAAAATTGTAAATTCTTTGCTGCTAGTTTCAAACTGAGAGCTAATACGGACACTCTTATATAATTAACTCACTTATAAGGAAAAAACTTCATACCATTAACTTTCTTCTGATCTCAACAGCAAAAAGCTTTTACTCAGAAACTCATTATAAAAAAAGAAAAAGCAATCATTATTTGATGTTACAAAATTAAAAAAGCTTCCAAGGTAGACAAGACTACGATGATATGATTTTTATTTCTCCTTTATATATTTTTCCCTTGATTACTTATTTTCTTTTTTTGTTTCTTCCTTTCTTTTTCTTTATATATTTTTAAAACTAATTTCTCTCCTTTTTTGCTTTATATATTTTCTAAAATAATTTCTTTTCTTTCTTCACCTTCTTTGTCTTCATCTTCTTTCTTTCTTTCTTCCTTTCTTTTCTGTATTAATTTTCATTCCTTTTTTTTAACTCTCTCTTTCTTTGTTTTTGTTTTTTTCCTTTTTACTCTCTTTTTCTTTTTCTTTTTCCTTTTTACAATTTTTTTCTTTCGTTTTTTTTAATTTCCTGGAGGATTGTTATATAAATCAATAATAGCAATAATTGTTTCTAATTTAGACACAAGGCCACCAATTTTGGTGAGAGAGAGTTGGTCAATAACATTGACCTGAGTACTTGACTGGTGCTACATTTCCTCAACCCCAGAGGAATGAAAGGCAAAGCTGAGCTCAGCAAGATTTGAACACTCTGTTTAAAAAGTCAGAATAATTATCACAAGACATATCTTCCAATGTTTTAAAGATTCTTCCAATCCACCACCATATTAATAATAGTAATAATAATAATAATAATAATAATAATAATAATAATAATAATGTATGGACGGGCTAAAGATACCATCAGGGGAGGTTATGAAGCAGATAGAAGAGACGGCCTATAAGTACTTAGGGATTTTGGAAATGGATAAATTGATGGAGAAAGAAATGACAGAAAAATTTAAGGTGGAGCACTTGCGCAGACTGAGACTGATCCTTAAGTCAAAATTAAACGGACGGAATAAGATTGAAGCTATCAACACCTGGGCGGTTTCACTCCTTAGATATGGAGCAGGAGTAATCGCATGGACAGTAGACGAACTAAACAGCTTAGACAGAAAGACATGGAAGTTGCTAACTAGAAATAGGTCACTCCACCCCAAAAGTGACACAGAGTGTATGTACCAAGAAAAAGAGGGAGAAGAGGACTTATTGGATGCAAACACAGCATTAGAGCAGAAGAAAACAACATAAGGCAGCAACGTTAGCATGCCAGGCGAAATGCTTAGCAGTATTTCGTCTGCCGTTACGTTTTGAGTTCAAATTCCACTGAGGTCGACTTTGCCTTTCATCCTTTCGGGGTCAATTAAATATGTACCATTTACGCACTGGGGTCAATATAATCGACTTAATCCGTTTGTCTGTCCTTGTTTGTCTCCTCTGTGTGTAGCCCCTTGTGGGCAGTAAAGAAATAAGAAAACAACATAGCATGGTATGTAAAAACTGCCACAGAATCACTATTATTAGAAGTAAGAAGGTCAGACTTGTGTAGGATGAAAGATTGCAACTACAAGAAATTGAAAATGAATGAAACTGAAAATAGGTGGGTAAAGAAAAGAATGCATGGTCAATTTCATAGAGATGTTGAAGATAAGACAGACATAGAAAAAAGATGGCTGTGGATGACTAAAAGTGATTTAAAACCAGAAACGGAGGCTCTAATCTGTGCTGCCCAAGAGAAAGCACTAAGAATAAACTACATAAAATACAGAATAGACAACACAGCAGAAAGTGATAAGTACAGAATCTATGGACAAAACGGTGAAACCATATGGCATATTACCAGCCAATGTACACCACTAGCCCAGAAGGAATATAAGAGATATCACAACAATATAGCCAGGCTTGTCCATTGGACACTTTGCAACAAGTATGGACTTGACAGAGCAAAACACTGGTATGACCACAAAGCTGAAGGCATTGTCAAAAATAGAAATGCTATGATCCTATAGGATTTTATGATTCAGTGCAACCATGAGATAGAGAATAGGAAGCTGGACATAATCTTAATTGAGAAAGAAAACAAACTACGCTGGATCATAGATATAGCATGACCAGCTGACAACATGGTATGCGCTAAGGAAGAAAGAAAAGTCGAGAGATATGACAGGTTAGCTTAGGAAGTTAAGCAATTGTGGTCGATGAAAGAGGTAGCAGTAGTATCAATAAAAGTGGGAGACCTGGGAACAGTGAGCAAAAATCCCGAGAAGTACGTGGAACAAATAGGGGCTGCAATAAGGTGGAGCACTAGCAGAAAACGGCACTGCTTGGAACTGCTCGAATATTCCAGAAGATGCTCGAAAAATAAGAGGTGTTACCTTAGTTCACTGGTAGTAAACAGCTGACACTGTAGTACATCTCCAGCGTTAGAAGCTGTGCAAAGGCAATGATAATAAAAATAATGATAATGATAATAATAATCTTTTCTACTATAGGCACAAGGCCTGAAACTTTGGGGTAGCAGGCTAGTCAGTTGCATCAACCCCAGTGTTTCATTAGTACTTAATTTATCAACCCTGAAAGGATAAAAAGCAAAGTCAACCTCAGTAGAGTTTGAACTCAAAACACGAAGACAGACGAAATACCACTAAACATTTTGCTTGGCATGCTAATGATACTGCCAGCTTGTCTTTGTCTTTGTCTTTGTTTTTTTATCATTTCATTATATGTAAACCCCCACACTTTATGTCTGTCTTTGTATTGTCCTGCTCATCTTTCGCTCTTATGGCAAATAAATGAAATCATCATCATCATCATCATCATCATCATCATCATCATCATTATTATTATTATTATTATTATTATTATTATTATTATTATTATTATTATTATTATTATTATTATTATTATTATTATTATTATTAAGGCAGTGAGCTGGCAGAATCAATACTATGCTGGGGAAAATGCTGAGTGGATTTCAACTGTCTTTACATTCTGAGTTCAAATTCCACCTTGGTTGGCTTTGCCTTTCATCCTTTTGGGATTGATAAAATGAGTTGAATATTGGGGTCAAAATGATGATGATGATGATAATAATAATAATAATAATAATAATAATAATAATAATAATAATAATAGTGATAATAATAATAATAATAATAATAGTGGCCACAAACTGGTGGGTCAACCTGAGAAATGAGCAAGTGTCTCTGCTGTGCCGCATCTGCAATAGAGGGAATGAAACCATTGCCCATATTATGAACGAATGCCCTAGAGTTGCCCAAAACTACAAGTTGTGGCGACACAATCAGGTAGTGAAAATGTTACATTAGAAACTGCAAAAAGAGGGGTCTAGGGAGAAGCAAGGCTTGATATGAGCACAAACTGCAGAGAGTGTAAGTGTCAGAGACCAGCAAAATCCTCTGGGATTTCCCAATCCAAACAGATCAGGTGCAAGAGCATAACAAACTGGATCTAGTGGTGATGGACAAGGTGCATCACATATGCTATATAGTTGATGTTGCATGCCCCTTCGACCCACGAATAGTCAAGAAGGAAGATGGAAAGATAGATATATACAACCCACTTAAGTACGAAATACCGAAGATAGTGCCAATTATTGTTGGGTCCTTGGGAACAGTATTAGAAGGCACCGAGAAGAATATAAAGGAAATTGGAATAGAGTGACCAGTGAAATTGTTATAAAAGGTTTGCCTCCTTGGCATGGCCAGAATAATCTGGAAAGTATGAGATAGCTGAAAAGAACAAATAGCATGTTATCATAGGCTGCAGGTAGTAAGCCCACTATGCATGCAAGACTCCAGAAGTTCCAACAAAACCTGTGATAAAGAGATAAAATAATAACAATAATAATAATAATAATAATAATAATAATAATAATAATAATAATAATAATAATATTTTTAAAAGGATTGACGTAACTCTTCACAAAGGTAAACAGTCAAGATGAAGAGAGTGATTCAACTGTAATAGATATTTTATTGGTTGAACGATATTTCAACAGTATGTATGTCTTTGTCAAGCTCAAAATAAGAAGTGATAAAAATTCAAAATTATAGAAATTTAATTTAAAGTATGAACAAGAGCAACCAGCATCCACACATTGATGGAATGATATCATTTGTCTTTAAGTTTCAATTTTATAACAGGCGAAAAGAAAAAGACAGAAAAAAAGACAGGAAAAATGAGGAAAGAAAAAAGACAAAAGGAAAAAGAATATTTAATCAAACAGTTTTGTATAAATTTGATGATATTCTCCTGTCATTTTATTCATTCCTCCAGGGTGTGATGTTAATAACCCGCAAACATATTTATCCTCATGCATTCTAAGAAATGAAAGTGAAGAAGATTGAAACTTAAAGACTGATGATGTCATTCCATCAGCATGTGGACACTGGTTGCTCTCGTTCATACTTTAAATTTAGATTTCTATAATTTTGAATTTATATCACTTCTTATTTTGAACTTGACAAAGACAGACTTACTGTTGAAATATCGTTCAACCAATAATAATAATATTAATGATAATAATAATAATAATAATAATAATAATAATAATAATAATAATAATAATAATAATAATAATAATAATAATAATAATAACAACAACAACAATCCTTTCTATTATAGGCATTAGTCCTGAAATTATTATTATTTGTAATTTCTTTATATCAGTTCAATTTCATTTGATATTTCTATGAAGAAGAGAGGAAAAGATGCATAATAAATCTTTTAAAATATGCATAATCAAAGTATACTTCATTAATATACATTTAATTTAATATGCTTTGATTCTTTGAAGGAATCATTGGTATCAGAATGCCGAGATATTGTTTATTTGGAGACACTGTCAACACAGCTTCACGCATGGAATCTACAGGACAAGGTAAGACATTTTTGTAGTAAGAATTCAGTTGTCCCAACATGGCAAAGAAAAAAAGTACTTCAGGCATCTTGACATTCTAAATTCACTCAGAGTAGGATCTCACATATGTGACATAATGAGTTGAGAAACTAGGATCAAATGAATTTATGCAAGAAAATTAGAAGGCAATCCATCAGGAGAGAGAATGTTTGAAGTTTATTTTTTAAAAAAGGGAAAAACAACAACCAGGGGAGATAATTCTAATAAGTCAGCCAACAAAATTTTAAAAAGTTTTTATCATTTCTTTTATTATTTTTATTTTTATTTTCATTTATCTACTTTTTTTATGAAAATAAAGGCAATATGAATTGGAGTAAAACACTGGGATCTTTGTGGTTTTCATCACTGCTTACAATGTTGTTCCATTTGTTTTCAAATTTGGTATACGGATTAAGTTTTGTATACTGATTATGAAAATGAAATTCATTTTCCCTACAAATCCATAATTAAAAAATTAATAGCCTTTAAAATTTTCAAAATTTGGGTATTTTAGCCAATCAGAAGCAAGTGTTTTACACATCACCATGGCAAAAAACTCTGTTTCTATTGTAACGAAAGATGCCGTGCATGTGCACAAGGAGAAGAGGAAGATACAAGAAAGATAATCTTCAACTATAATAATATTCTTGTGCTTTTTTCTGTCACAACATATGAATGAGAAAAGAAGGGTGATAGATAAATAAGGAAGGAAAGGGTGATGGAAAACTGGTGAGATGGTGAACATTCAATGCTGAAAAGAAAAATCAAACTGCGTTTCAACTCTGTATGAGTATATGTGCGTATGTGTGTACAAGGGAAGTATGTGAATGTGTGTGGACATTGACAAGTGTATTAATTTATCATCCATATTTATATAAAATACTGCAATTAGCTGTTGTTTTTGACAGCACAGTGCTAGCCAGTTTTTTTTAATAAAATCCTAGAGTGTATTGCAAACTTGCATTCTTGAAATTTTTAACTAATAATTGTGTGTATTAAACAATGTTTTGACTGTCATTTCTAGCAACTCTCGTTGGTTTGCTTGTTTGTAGCTTTTAAATATTTAATTTGCTCATGAATGTTTTAATGTTAACTTCATTCATGTATATTTTAATGTTTTGACTGTTATTCCTAGCAATGTTTGACATGCCAATGTGCAAGAGTAATATATAATAAGAGCACATGAGAAAGTGATGCTCTGAAATGCTTAGAAGGCTCCCTAGAAATAGTCCAATTATATTGTAAAAGATTCATTTTTATTTACCTATTTATTTTCATTCTTTAATTACATTCAGCAGTGAGAAATAATTTCTTCAATTTCACTGATTTGTTCAACTGCAGACTCTGGGTCTTGACTTTTGTATACATCCAAAGTCCCAATCTTGTTGAATATAGTTTTTGGAATGTTGAAGATTTTGCGACATTTTCCATATTTTTTTAGGCCGTATGTAACAGAAAGTATTGATCCAAGCAAAGGAAGCTGCATATTGTTTTTCAGTTTTGATTTGATTCTACTCATGCTGCTGAAAAACTGTTCGACCTCGGCATTTGAATTTGGCAATATTAATAGGTTAATGGCAAATTTTGCAACGTCTCTAAAAGGATTTCCACCACTGGTAGCTTTCTAATCCAAAACTTCTAACCAGAGTGCATCAGTGTTAGACAAATTTGTCCATTTAACTAAATGGATGCTATTAAATTGAATTTCAATTGAAGCAATTTCTTCTTCATTTAAATGCATTACTTCTAAGACAGGAAAAAATGGCTCTTTTAAATGTCTCAAAGTATTTTCTACAGAAAATCATTTGATATTCTTCAGTATAATAAAGTTTTATAGTAAATGTAATTCGAGTTTTTAATTAAAACAGAGTAAAAATTGATGTGCTCTTTTACAAATATTATTTCCTTCTGTAGTTGTTACAGCCTTTTTGATTATGAATTCTGCTATCTTTCTCTTGAACCTGTAGCCTAAATTTGGTTTAGGATTAAGAAATTCTTCAATATAAGCATCAGGATCAAAAGGATCAGTTGTACATGTACATATTGGCAATACTATCATATTAGCAATAGATTTGATCAAATTCAAAAGATATCTTCAAGCAATTTTGTTTCATCAACAATGTTTGATTCAAAAAAATCTATTCACTTTCTGAACATGTTTTAGAATTGGAAGCAAAAATAAAAGGAAAGATTCATTCCTAGAATGATGATGATGATT
>NC_068996.1:37003132-37016181 GCF_001194135.2 Octopus bimaculoides | reverse complement strand
TATAAAATTTAATAATGAAGGTAGAAATTGATATTAATCAATTAAAACCAGTGGCCTAACATTTAAAAAAAAATCTGAAGATTAAAATTATATTACATACAAAATTAAGAGGAATGACCACCAAAAGTGAACTCCTATATGCAAGAAATAGATGCCAAATCACCTAACCACGAAGAGTATGTTCTCAAGAACGTTTTTTATTTTGTATATTTTCATTTGTCTTGCTCATTTTTACAGTCTGGCATCTTGCTGAAATTTTTTTCTTGAGAACATACTCTTCGTGGTTAGGTGATTTGGCATCTATTTCTAGCATATAGGAGTCCAATAAAAAATTGAACAAGATAACACATGGCATTACGGGAAAAAGGTTATATTTTTTTGGTGAATTCGTATGTAATGTAACATTTTGAGGTCAAACAAGAGAGGCAAAGATATATGTGTTAAAAAGTTCACTTAATTTATTGGGCACAGAATGGATGGAACTATTCGTGGAAATATAGTTGGTTCAGTTGAAGGTTCGAATGTAGCTGAGGGATTTAAGCAAAAATTGCAGTAAAAAAGAGTGGAACATGTGTATGTAAGCCAAAACGAAATAAAAAATTGCCCACAATAAAAAGCAAACATTATTCAAAAGTAGATGTTCAGTAGTCGAAACTACACATTGATATCATTGGTCCTTTAAATGGTTCTTACTACTTAGTGGTAGTTGATAGTTTCTCAAAATGGCCTGAAATTTGTAAGTGTAAAAAAGCCAATCTCCTCAACTGTTATAAATTTTTACACGGATTGTTTGCAAGATTTGGCATCTCAGACAAGATAGTGTCTGACAATGGAACACAATTTGTGTCTAGCAAATTTAAAAAATTTTGTGAAATATTTGTGGTAGAACATATAACTATGGTGCCATTCCATCCCAGATATAATGGACAGGCAGAACATTTTGTCAATACTTTCAAAAGAGCCCTAAGAATATTGAATAAGGAAGTCATGGATGAGGTAGCTCTACAACAATTTTTAAGAGTGTACTGTATGACACCAAATCTGAAAACACCAGCAGGGAGATCACCAGCAGAGCTGATGTTTGCAAGGGAAGTAAAATCAGCCTTTGATAAATTGCTACCTGGCAAGAAAAGAAAAAGTACCTGGGGAAGACATAGCAAGATTCTTTAAAGTTGGTGAAAAGGTGTTTATGAGGGTATATAAGAATGGAAAAAAGAGAGTTGGGAAAGTAGCATAATTACCAAATGCATAGGGACAATACTGTGCTGGATAAAAAGTAGAAAAGACATACAAAAGAGACACAGGAACCAACTAAAAAAGAGATTCATGGAAAGCAGACCAAAGAAGATGAAGGAACCGATGGAATGGTTGTATGATGTGTTTCATTGAACCCAGGTGCACAAGTGAAAAGAAAAGAAAATGTACAGAGTTCCTGAACTAGATACCAAGCACGAAAAATATTAGATTGTAAAGGAAAAAAAACTCAAAAAAAGGTGGGGGTGAATAAAAAAATTATTGTTAAATAAAATGATACTTCCTAAGAAAATCTTAAAAGGGGAGATGTTTTAAGGAATTGGTAATAATGGTACACTCTTCCCACATGACAAATGGCATAACCTAGTCACTATAAGTAAAGAGAAGTACATGAAGTAGTGGAGTACATAGTTGGCGGTCAGAGATAGTCATGTCTTTACTGGCTTTACTAAGTATACTGTATATTGAAGTGGGCGTTATAATAATCCAACATTTTAAGGATTTTTAACAAACTCATGAGTGAATTTGGTAGAAGAAAACTGAAAGAAGTGCATCGTATGTAGCTTAGCTTAAATGGTAGAGCATTCCAACTGGATATTGGAGGGGGTGTTAGTTCGATCCTCATGGCTGGCTGCTGGCAAATGTTTTTGTTGGTGAAGAAAAAAAGGATTTTATCCTTTGTATATATACTGTTCAGTATCTACAAATTGATTAAAATTTATCTTTCTACTTGTTGTATATGTGTGTGTGTGTATGTGCCTGTGTGTGTGTGTGTCTGTGTCTGTGTGTGTGTTGTTTGTCTCCCACCACTGCTTGACAACTGGTGTGTTTAATTCCCTGTTACTTAGTGGTTCAGCAAAAGAGACCAATAGAATAGGTACATACATATATACATACATACATACATACATACATATATATATATACATACATATATATATATATATGCACTCAAACGCACACACACACACACACACACACGCACACATACACACACACACTTGAATTTACATGTTTGCAAATACATTGACATAAATAAAATATATTTGTTGATGTCCATTTTCAGGAATGAGAGTTCACATTACAGAGTCAACGAAGAATTCCTTGCTTGACAACTCAGCTGACTATATTATTTCTAGCCGAGGCAAAACAATGATTAAGGTAAGTGAAATTTCATAAACAACTGAGTGAATGCACTAGCATGGTATAGCTGTGAAGCAAAAAGAAAGCAAAAAGAGAAAATATATTGAACTGACATGAAACCAAACAAGATTGGTTATAAAATATAAAACAGAAATGAAATTACTTAAAACAGAAATATATCTAATAGAAAAATATTATATAAAAATATATTGACATAAAACAAGAATATATTTGATAAAGATAAAACGAGAATAGACTAATATGAAAAAAGAATTGAATTGGAATAAACCAGAAATGAATTCACATAAAACAGAAACATATCAGTATACAGGGGCTGGACAAAATAATGGAAACACTTAACATCGTAGCATCATAATTTTGAAATAGCTATATAACCATCAAAAGCTTGTTTATTTTTATGTTTTTTGATTTATTATAAGTTGCTTAATATGTTTTGCTAAAATTGCTGTTTCTTTTCATATATCATAAGAAAAGGTAATTAAAATTCATTAAAATGACAGATCTATTGGACTTTCAAAGAGGTCAAATTGTTGGTGCTCATATGGCAGGTGCTAGTGTAATGAAAACAGCTGAAATATTTGGTATATCTCAAAAATAATGACAGCCTTTGAGAAAGAGGGAAAAACCTCCTCATCAAAACAAAACTCCGGAAGAAAACCAAAACTTTCAGATAGGGACCGTCGGACTCTTACGCGAATTGTTAGAAAGAATCACAAAAGTACAGCTCACAAAATTACTGCAGAGCTTAATGACCACCTCAAGAACCCAGTTTACATGAAAAATGTTTGCTGGGAACTGCACAAAGCTGGATTGCAATCAGCAAACCACTACTTTCATAAAACAAATGTTGCAAAGCATTTAGAGTGAAGTAAAAACCAACCGAATTAGTCCCTAGAGCAGTGGAAGAATGCTATTTTCTTGGATGAGTCATCCTTTACCATATTTCCAACCACCGGTCGAGTATACGTGTGGAAACAGCCAAAAGAAGCATTTGACCCTGACTGCCTTCTTCCAATTGTTAAACATGGAGGAGGATCTGTGATGATCTGGGGAAGGGGGGCTATATCTTGGAAATCTGTCAGCTCAATGTTTTCCCTTCATGGCAGAATTAATAGTCAAGACTATTTAAGCATTTTATCTGATCAAATTCATCCTATGGTTGCAGAACTGTTTCCAGAGAGAAATACAATCTTTCAGGATGATAATGCACCAATTCACACAGCTAAAGTTGTTACTGAAAGGCACAAGGAACTTTCTAGTGAAGTTGAACATCTTATCTGGCCACCACAGTCCCCAGATCTCAATATTATTGAACATTTACGGTGCATTTTAAAAAAACAAGTAAGGAGTCGATATCCTCCACCATCATCACTACAAGAACTGGAGACTGTTTTAGCTGAAGAATGGACAAAAATTCTTTTGGGAACAATTCAAACTTTGTACAAGTCCATACTTCATAGAATTCAAGATGTAATTACTGCCAAAAGCGGTCCTACCCCATATTAAAATAAATTTGTTTGAAATTTGAAGGTGTTTCCATTATTTTGCCCAACCCCTGTATATGTTACACAAGGTGGTGAGCTGGCAGAAACATTAGCATGCTAGATGAAATGCTTAGCGGTATTTCATCTGTCTTTATGTTCTGAGTTCAAATTCCGCTGAGGTCGACTTTGCCTTTCAACCTTTCAGGGTCAAGTACCAGTTGCGTACTGTGGTCAATCTAATCAATTGGCTCCCTCCCCAAAAATTTCGTGCCTTGTGCCTAGAGTAGAGAAGAATATATATAATACACATATATTTGTATATATACTTTTTTTCTGAGTAATGCTTAACCATTAGATGCTGTTGAATTTGTTCCACTTTATATGATTTACTTTCTAAATCACCCAGCATGAGCTCTAATTTATTTGACATAGGCTGCAGTTGTTCTGTTTAGTTTTTTGTTTTAGAAAGTTCATTCTGTTCATTTTTCTCCTTTTTCTCAATAATAAATCTAATTAACTCATACATAACATACTATGTGTCATCAATATGTATTGCATGTATTTGTATTTATACTTATTCCACTGTTAACTATTCTGCTTCATATATTCCACTATATTACACTATTACATTTTATATTCAAATTACTGATAGTTATCATGTATTTACCTTTACTCTTTTCTTACACTGCACGCATTTATTTCTTGATTTAAGCAGAGCATAAAAAAAAAATAAACAGAATTAGCATGAAATTACAGATTGAAAATTCAGAAGGCCAAGTGGTGTTGGTGCCTCTTCATGCCTATACAAGAAATATAGTTCTTTAGAAACTTTTGCAGTCAGCATCATAATTCAATGTCTATTTTCCATGCTAGCATGTGGTGAATACTTTATCAAGTACATTTGTAGCTTTGGATAGAATATGTCAAATATGTTGTAAAAATGCACAGCATAAAATGAACCTGCTGTTCCTTGAAAACTCTTAGAAAAATGTATCTAACCTGTTTGTAAAATTATGTTTCCATGTGTAAATATATATATATTCTGGTAGTTTTGAATACACATACATTTACAACATTTGTGAAATTAGCCAAAACATTTATTGTAGAAATTAACATAATGTAGAATGACAACATATTGACTACAATGTTTTGTACCTATTAAAAGTAATCAAACCTGTATAATATTTGAGGAGTGATAAATATAATTTTCTTATTTTCCTGTTATTTTGGCATTTGTATTTACATTCTCATAGCCTCATTAGTAACTTTCATGTACATTTTTCAACAATACCACCAGTTGGAAAAATTGAATATTCATACATACAAACCAAAATGTTGTAATCTTCACCAAGTTTAGTAAAATACCCAGTCATAACTGACAACTCAGATACTCTAGTCCAAAATAATAAAATATCAAACAAAATGAATTAACAGCAAACAAGAATAATACCAATAAACTTAGAACAAGACTTAAATGAAGAAATGAACTGGCATGAAATGGGAATGAAATTATGTAAGATAGCAAAAAGACTTATGTAAAACAGAAATATACTGACATGAAACAGAAATATACTGTCACAAAAATGAAACAAAATGGTAGGATTTTAATTCAAAACATAAGTGGCTACAACTATAATTGTTACAAGGCATTTCGTCTAGTGACGTGCTCTGCAACCAGTATACCATGGCACACTGGTGTACAATAAGACGATGCTAAGTCTGCTGCAATGTAATCTGAATATAATATTTTTCCCTATATTTTAAGTTATATTTTTAGTTCAGGTGTGCTGCTGAAAAGTGAAAAGTATATAAGTGTACCATAAGTGAAAAAAGGGTTGCGGAGCACTGGTCTAGTGCTCTCACAACTCAGTCAGTCCACTATCTTCAACATGGAAGTACTTACAGAATCTAGGTTTCACAAGCAGACATTCATTTAAGTACTAATTAGGTTTGTAGCCCAACCTTGTCACATTCTGTGTCACATTGAATCTCTCTGGGAACTATGTTAAGGGTATGTCTGTCTGTGGAATGTTCAGTCACTTGCACCTTAATTCCACGAGCAGGCTGTTCCGTTGATCAGATCAATTGGCACTCTCGTCATCATAATGAACAGAGAGTCAGTTCAAATGATGATGATGATGATGATTGGGTGAAGACGAATCTTTTCACTGTGATATGACCAGTTAACTACTTGGAGTCTTAGATAGTAGTTCAAATACTTCATTATATTATATTACACAGCAGATGTAAAAAAAACTATGTCAAGTAATAATCTTTTTATAAATGCTAAAAGCTTTGTCCAGCAACATGGCAACTTCTACTTGATACATTAAATAACATTTAAGAAAAGCAAAGAAATAAATGAGATAAATTCCATCAAAATATTGTTTTTGTTTGTGACATTTTGAATCACTTGCCCAATTCTATAATCAGTTATTTGCTGCTACAGCTCATTACAATTGCTCTCATTATAAGAAATAATAACTATTAATTGCTGTTAATGACATGGCCTGAAACTGTTTCTTCTTTTGCTGTTACCATGGTAACTGTTTTACATTTTTATTGAGCAAACTAACAGGGTGAGAATGGTGAATGTGTATATGTCAAAGCATGTTCTGCCTGTTTTTGTTTCATTCACTTTATTTCTGTTTTTAATGAGTTTATCTGTCTTTCAGGTCAATTTTAATTTTATGTGAATTTCAAACAGTTTTCGTAGATATTTTCTATTCTGTTTTGTCATTTGATTTCTGTCTTTTATGAGATCATATCAGTTAGATTTATATTTCCCCTTAGATTCTCATCCATATAATTGTTTTCAGTTTTATATCAGCTAGTCAATGCTTGATATTATTTTCTTGGTGTTTCATATTAGTTTATTTCTACTTAACCCTTTTGATACCAACCCTCCTGAGACGGCCTCTGGCTCTGAGTACAAATGTCTTGTTTTCAAAAGTTTTGAATTAAAATCTTCCACCAAACCTTAGTCACTATTTGTGTTCCTAGCACTAGCTATTGATAACAAAGTTATTTTACTAAATCTTTGGTTGTATTTAAAATTAATTGAAAGAAACACAGAAAATTGTAACAGAAATATGGTAACAAAAGGGTTAATGTTTCTTGGCAAGCCGTTTATTGAGCAAACTAACAGGGTGAGAATGGTAAATGTGTGTATGTCAAAGCATGTTCTGCCTGTTTTTGTTTCATTCAACGGGTATATAGCGTAGTGGTTAAGAGCACGAGCTACTAACCCCAAGATTCCAAGTTCGATTCCAAGCAGTGACCTGAATAATAATAATAATAATAATAATAATAATAATAATAATAATAATAATAATAATAATAATAATAACAACAACAACAACAACAACATCGAAAAATACTTTAGGATGAGAACCGAAGTTCGAAATTTCTCCAAGACACCTGATGAAGGCTGGAGGGTATATCAGCCGAAACGTAGTGTTAACAACAAACAAGATGAGGACAAATATCCGTCAAATGTAAATAATGTAAATAATGTAAGCTGTTTATATTTCATGAGTTCAATTGTTTTATCTCAATTCATTTCTGCTTTATGTTGGTCATTTCTGTTTTATGTCAATGTATTTCTATTTTGCCAATCATTTCTCTTCTATGTTAATATATTTGTTTTATGCTAGCGCATTTCTATTTCATGCCAGTTCAGTTCTGTTTTATACCAGTATGTTTTTGTTTAATACCTATATTTCTGTTTTATATCAATTTATTTCTGTTTTATATCAATGTATTTCTGTTTTATACCAGTATTTCTATAGCAATTCAGGTATAAAAATTCTGCATCTTTTAAAATGTTTCTATGTGGTTGCTTGATCATGTAGCAATAACATCCAAATTTCCCTCAAACCGTATCCTACAGCCTTAAAAAATATCATAGTCCTGGGTCTCTTGCTCATACGAAAAAGAAAGGAAGGTCATGAGTGGAACACCTTTGATTATAAATCAAGTTCATCTGAGCTGACCTAGGGCTATATAACAATAACAACATCAACAACAACAATAACAACAATAACAATTACATTGTTATTGTACTCAAAGTACAAGCTTCCACATAGTCACTCAACCTGTCTAGAAATAACAGCCAAACTTCCTTCAAATCACACTTATTTGTCTTTGAAAAATTAAAGAATGCATTGATTAATATAGTTCTAGATACATTGTCTGCTTATAAGATGTAATGGTCACAGAATATCTGATTATAGGTCTGTTTGGATCAGGACTGACTTCCTGGCACTAAAAGACAACAACAGTTACTCTATTTATCTATACACTGGTTCCTGTACTTATCTATTTACCCTGTTTATGTAAATAATACCTTTCAACTCAACCCTGCCCTCTGTGGTATGTTAATTAAGGATAATTTATAAAGAATAGATCAAGATTTGTTAAATACCATCTCTAATTTTTTTTTTTTTTTGATATCCTTTCAGGGTAAAGGTTTAATGCAAACTTACTGGTTGAATGGCAAACGAGGATTTAGCCAGCAGCTTCCATTGGTTTCAGAATTGTAAGTAAATGACATGTTCATAATTTCTATGTATAAGGTGATTAATTAGCTTAAATGAAGTAATTATAAAGTAGATTTTCTGATGCAAACAGAGAATATATGTACCCTTATGCCAAAAAAGACACAGAAGTATGGTGCGGGCTTCTGCCTGGCTAGCTCCTGTCAAACCGTCCGACCCATGCCAGCATGGAAAGAAAATATTAAACATGATGATGATGACAACAACGACGACGACGACGATGATGATGATGATGATAAACATGATGATGATGATGATGATAAACATGATGATGATGATGATGATGATGATGATGGAAAAGGCAGTGTGCTGACAGATTTGTTACCATGCTGGACAGAATGTAAAGTGACAGTTTCTTCTGTGTCTTTATGCTCTGAGATTAAATGGCACCGAGGTCAACTTTACTTTCCATCCTTTTAGGGTTGATAAAGTAAGTATCAATCAACACTGGGTTCAATGTCATTGATTTCCTACTGCCTTCAAAAATTGCTGGCCTTGTGCTAAAATTAAAAAAGAATTATTTGTTAATTGGCACAAGTTACAGAATGATTCGAGGGCTGGAAGTTTTGTGCTTTGGCACTTACCAAATTATAATCATGTTTATAATACTGTGGTGGGTCTCAGAGAAAGCTTTGATTTTCAGTTTCAAACTATCTTATGTTTATCTTTCGATAAAGGCATGAATGCTACAACAGCCCGTTTACTATTCCATTATAAAAGATGCAGAAAATTTTTGATTAGTAAAGGTTTTGTCTATCATTTCAATAGATGCATAGTATGTGTGTGTGTGTGTATGCGTGTGTGTGTTTATGAGAGAGAGTGTATGTGTGTATGTGTGTTTGTATGTTTGTGTGTGTGTGTGTATGTGTGAGAGTGTGCATAAGAGAGAAAGAGAGAGCATGTGTGTATGTATGTGTGAGAGCGTGCGTGTGTATGAGAAAGAGAGAGAGCATGTATGCGTGTATGTGTATGTGTAAGTACAAAGAGTCAATATTCTTTGACATATAAGCAATAATGAAAATAATGAAAAAGTGATAATGCAACCTGATAATTTCCTTCCAGAATTTTTTTCCATTCCTCAATAGTATTGAGTCTACCAAAGCTGAGTTGCTATTACTGTTGTCATTAGTGAAAAAAAACAAATTGTTATTGAGTTCAATAGACATACTGCTTTGAATGTGATCGTTTAAGAAAGACCTGAGGTTAGAACCTTGGATGTCAGGATTCACAGATGAAATACATCAAAATGATTTGTAATATGACATGATAGAGACATGTCCTAATTAATCCAACATGAAAATGATATACCTTAAAATAAAGACAATAATAATGATGGTGATGAAAGTGGTTGTGGCAGTAGCTGTGGTTGTGGTGTTAGTGGTGGTGTTGGTGGTGGTGGTGGTGGTGGTAGTGTTGGTTGTGGTGGTGTTAGTGGTTGTGGTTGTGATGATGTTGATGGTAGTTGTGGTGGTGTTGGTTGTGGTGGTGAAAGTGATTATGGCTTTGGTGGTCGTAAAGGTGTTGGCTTTGGTAGTGGTGATGTTGTCAGCTGCAGTGACAGTGATGACAACGACAATGATAAGAACAACAATGATGATGCTGATGATGATAATGATGGGCGGGGGGTGATGGACGATGACGACAACGACGACAGTGATGATGATGATGATGATGATGATGTAATTCTATGCCACATGGAACCCAGATTCAGTGGATAAAATGGTCTGAGGTCATCATAATCGTCATCCTTTAACGTCCATTATCCACACTGGTCTGGGTTGGACGGTTTGACCAGGGCTGGCAAGCTGGAAGGCTGCACCAGACTCCAGTCTGATTTGGCATGCTTTCTATGGCTGGATGCCCTTCCTAACACCATCCACTCCAAGAGTGTAAGGGGTGCTTTTATGTGCTACCTACATGGGTGCCATTTGCGTGATACCAGTACCTGCCACATATCTTTCAAGTTTGAAAAATAGTGCCATTGTAATGTACACAGAGAAATTGTTAAAGACCAGTATGGAGTGCATGGAGACATCTGTTGATAATGTGAAATGAAGGATTTGTGCATGGAAAGTTTTGTTTTGGTCATGTTGGCAGAGTAGACTCTGCTGTGATGATAGAAACTCACATATAAGTGACAGTCCCACCTGCATAGTGACTTCATTCAAAAGTGCTATCTGCTGAAGTACACCTTTAGAACATTAACTGTAAAATACCAGTATTATAATGATAAAGAAACAGGTAAAACAAGATAAAGCCAAACACTGACTGACAAATACTTTAGAAAGAAAAAATCAGAGACGACAAATAAGATACATATATGAAAGGTTAGGAAGGAATATGACAAATTTATTAGTTTAATATTTAATATTATAGCCCTAGGCCTACCAATACCTTGACAGTGGTTTTGGAAAATGGAGACTCTGTGGAAGCCTGTCACACATACATACATACATACATACAGGTATAAATAGATATATGTATGGATGAGTGAGGGAGTGAGTGTGTGTGTGTGTCTGTGTGCGTGTGTGTGTGCGTGTGTGTGTGTGTGTGCATCTTTATATTTGTTTCCTCACTGCTTGACAATCAGTGTCGGTTTGTTTACATCCCTATAATTAGGCAGTTCAGTGAAAAAAGACCACTACAATAAGAACAAGACTTAAAAAACAAAAGCATACATACTGGGGTCAATTCGTTTGATTAAAACCCTTCAAGGCAGTGCCCCAGCATGGTCACAGTCCAATAACAGAAACAAATAAAAGAATAAAAAAGTATATTTTTGCATGAACAAATAAAAAAAAAAAACTAAGACTAACAGATATGAAACAAGATGAGTTAAGAGAGAACTATAAGATGAAGGAATAATAATAAAAAATATAAATAAAAACTATCAAAAAATGAACAAGAATACACAAATTGAAAGTAAGATGATTGCAATGAAAAATTCTTATATCTCCATTACTGAAGAGAAATATTTAACCCTTTTTGTTATCATATTTCCATTGAAATACACTAACCTTGTTTCACTTAAGTTTAAAAATGAAGAATTTAGTAAAATAATTTTGTTTATTAAGATAGTGTTTTTAAAATGAGTTAGCATAAAATTGTAATGGAAGATTTTAATTTAGATCACTTTAAGCCTTTTCTTACTAAATTTCTATTGAAATGTGCTGCCATTATTTCACTTAACTTTGATAATAATGAAGAATTTATTAAAATAATTTTATCATTTTTAAGCTGGTGTTTAAGGCAGTGAGCTGGCAGAATTGTCAGCATGCTGGATGAAATGCTTAATGGTATTTTGCCCATTGCTACATTCTGAGTTCAAATTCCGCCAAGGTCGACTTTGCCTTTCATCCTTTCGAGTTCGATAAATTAAGTACCAGTGAAACACTGGGGTCGATGTAAGCAACTAGTCCTCTCCCCACAAATTTGAGGCCTTGTGCCTCCAGTATAAAGGATCATTAAGCTGGTATTTGGAACATAAATCAACATAAACTTTTGATAGAACATTTTAATTTGGATCACTTTAACATTCATCTTACCAAATTTCTATTGAAATACATTGCCTTTATTTCACTTAATTTTGGAACATAAATTAACATGAAATTTTGGTAGAAGGTTTCACAGAAGCATGGGTAGCCTCAGGTGGATTGTTATCGAAATGGTTAAAAGGAGATAAACTAGTGACATATTTAAATGTTATTTAAAGCACCAGATATATAACAAAATGAAGTTTTGTTGGAGATTCAGATAAAAGTGCTTGTATAAAAAAAGAATTGTCGTTGTCATTGATAACGTTTAAGAATGGCAAGGTTTAGTCTTCATGAAACTGTAGACTGATAAAAAAGTGTATGTCTAACTGAGGGGAAAAAAGATATTGTTGCTATGACAGCAAATTTGGTTTCTAATAAGGTAAAAAAAGAAAATTTAAATAGATTCAATATCTCATGAGAGAATCAGATAGATGATATATAATTATACTTGGTAATCTAGAATACACATAAACACATAAATATATGAATACATACATACACATACACACACATATACACAGAACACACACACCCATACACACATATAATTAGGTAGTCTGGAATATATATATATATATATATATATATATATATATATATATATATATATACACATACACACACACATATATACATATATACATACACATACACACACACATATATATGCATATATATACATACACATACATATATATATATACATTTGCAATGTCCTGTACCCAGATATGCACCTATACATACAGGTGGATGTCGGTATGCACATACCTGTACGTATATATGCATATACTCATTTACTATTTGTTTTTACATGACTGAACACAGCGTCTCCAATTTGTAAGTAGTTTTCATAACTTCATATTTTCCGACGCTACTCTATCTCTTTCTCTTTCTCTTCCTCTATCATTTTTCCCCCTCTCGTTCTTCCTCTTTACTACTACGTATCTCGCTTTACCCCTCTCGTTCTTCCTCTGTTACTACTACATATCTCTTTTTCCCCCTCGTACTTCCTCTCTTTCTCTTTTCCTCTCGTTGCTCACCTATTCTTCTAC
>NC_068996.1:36999076-37001303 GCF_001194135.2 Octopus bimaculoides | reverse complement strand
CCCACATGCACTTACAAAAGACACAGACACATTGAAGGACACGCATGCGTAGACACATACAATAGGAATACAAAATACAAAATGGCTGATAGTTAGCAAGGTGAGACACACATAAGAAAGAAGGAAACAAAGGACCACTGATGAGGTCACAGAAGTGTGACGAAAGAACTCTGGCCGAAATAAGATTAAGATTAAGATTAATGTAATATAAAGCTGAAAAAAAAAAAAAAAAAAATTAACACCAAATATACAGTGCGTGTGTTTTTATTGGCTAAACTGGCAATATGACCATCCCCAAGTACAACAATATATATATGTATGTATATATATATATATATACATACGTATATATGTGTGTGTATATATATACATACATACATACATATATGTGTGTATATATATACATATGTACATATATATATGTGTATATATATATATATATATATATATATATATATATATATATATATATATATATATATATATATATATATATATATATATATATATATATATATACACATACATACATGCATATATATATGTACATGCATACATACATACATATATATATATATGTACATGCATACATATATATATTACATATATAAAAATATATATATATATATATATATATATATAATGCGAGAGAGTTAGGGGTTGAGGGTTCAACCCACTAAGGGATAGTATCTATACTATATGTAAACCCGGTTGGCAAAATGACATGGTTTGTCATAAACACCTGTACTTTGGGTTTTTTCTTTTTTTGTCACTTTAGCTATGAATTAAATTAATGAATTCAACGGGATACACTGTCTGCAAGTTGGGTTCAGCATATTATCCTCCATTTTCTAATTGAGATATATATATATATATATATATGAATAACATAACATAGCAAATATTTAACATAACAAAAAAATGTTTAAATTCGGAGAATTTCAGACTTATAAAAATAATATAATTTAAATGCACTGATGTTTAGTAATAGTTTTGATAAATTCTTCAAGAAACAAACTCAGTAACCACCATCAATACAACAACAACAACAACATCTAGGTACATTAAATATGGCATGAGTAGATGAAAATTAGTTTATAGATCCAAATAAGAAGGAATTGTCAAAAGAAAAAAAAAATTCTTTTCTAAAAGGAATTTCAATAGGAATGCTTTTCTCTATTTTTTTCCATATTTGATTCCTGGTTATAAATCTTTGACTCAATTTCTAATATTCTTTGGAAAGACATGAACATTGCAACACACCAGTTCCCTCTTTCTGAAAACAATATTCCTGAACTGTCATAAATGAATGCGCTTGGTCACATAGGCAGATTAACCAGCTGACATGTCCCCTCCCTCTTAAAGGATCTTGGTCTTGCAAGTGGCTTGATGAATCCTGCCAGTGCTGGTGCCACGTAGAAAGCATCCAGTCTACACAGAACAGCAGTTGGCATTTGAAGGGCATCCAGCCATAAAAACCATGCTAAAACTGACCTCACCTATGCTGGTGCCACATAAAATGTACTCAGTCCACTCTGCTGGGTGGTTGTTACTAGGAAGAGCAGCCAGCTGTAAAAACTATGCCAAAACGTACACAGGAGCTTGGTGCAGTCTTCTGCCTGGCCAACTCCTGTCAAAACTCCCAACCCATGCCAGCATAGAAAACAGACATTAAACAATGATGATGATGATAATCATTTACAAAAGTGAATGTGGAGGCATGTGACTCAGTAATTAGGATGTCGCACACCTGGTTATATGATTGTGGCTTCAATTGCAGTACCAAGATTGCAATATATATATGAAGAAGAAATGATATAAATGGCTGTGCCAGTACCACCTGACCGGCCCTCGTGCCGGTGGCACATAAAAATCACCGACTACACTCTCAGAGTAGTTGGCGTTAGGAAGGGCATCCAGCTGTAGAAACTCTGCCAGATCAGATTGGAGCCTGGTGCAGCCATCTGATTTCACCAGTCCTCAGTCAAATAGTCCAACCCATGCTAGCATGGAAGGCGGATGTTAAACGATGATGATGATGATGATGACAGCATAATGTAATATTTATTCCCAGGCCAACCCTAGTCCAACAGACTTATGATTCAAAGCAACCCAACAATGACCGTCACATCTGTTTTCTTCAGACATAGTATTCACCTCTTCAGCAGGTTACCTGTTCCCGTCTTCTTATCATGTTTATGTATCCCTGAATAGTAGACCCCACTCA
>NC_068996.1:36997945-36999066 GCF_001194135.2 Octopus bimaculoides | reverse complement strand
CATGTTTATGTATCCCTGAATAGTAGACCCCACTCAGATAAGGGATCTTGCCTTGCGAATACTCAGTGACTTCACTTGTGCTGGTGCCATGAAAAACAAAAACAAAAAAAAAAGCATCCAGTACTTTCTGTAAAGCTTTTGGTGTTAGGAAGAAGCATTCAGTTCTGGAAACTATGCCAAAGCAAACATTGGAGATCGGTGCAGCCCTTTGGCTTGTCAGTTCATACAAAGACATCAAACTCATGACGATGACGATGAGGAGGAGAAGGAAGAGGAAGAAGAAGGTGAGGAGGGGAGAAAGAAGGTGAGGAGGAGGAGGAAAAAGAAGGCGAGGATGAGGAAAAAGAATGGGAGAAGGAAGAGGTAGAAGGCGAGGAGGGGAGAAAGGAGAAGGCAAGGAGAGAAAAGGAGGAGAAAAATGAGGAGGGGAGGGGAAGAAGAAGATGACGAGGTGGAGGAAGAAGGTGAGGAAGAGGAGGAGGAAAAAGAAGAAAGAGGAAGAAGATAAAGAGAGGATGAAGGAGGGAGGGAAAGAAGAAGAGGTTATCTTTACTTGCATTATATAAAATGTGATTCATCTTTTCTTTTCTTTTAAATACAGCACCAGAATGAGTTTTTTATGAGATATTTGGCTGCTATTTTTCACAGCTTGAATAACCACATAGGCTCTTGCAGTCTGGAGTCTCAATAAAATCTTACATTTCATAATGTTTGTTCAGTAAAAGAAGATATAATATTAAGAATCAGATCGTTGACTCCAATGAAAAGGTAGAGTAAAAGACCACCATCACCATCACCACCACCACTACTACTACTACTACTACTACTACTACTACTACTACTACTACTACTACTACTAGTACTTACTACTACTACTACTACTACTACTACTACTACTACTACTACTACTACTGCTGCTAGTACTTATTACTACTACTACTACTACTGCTGCTACTACTGCTGCTACCACTACTACTACTACTACTGCTGCTGCTAGTACTTACTACTACTACTACTACTACTACTACTACTACTACTACTACTACTACTGCTGCTGCTGCTACTACAACCACCACCGCGACCACCACCACCACCACCATCACCACCACCACCACCACCGC
>NC_068996.1:36990170-36997935 GCF_001194135.2 Octopus bimaculoides | reverse complement strand
TACTACTACTACTACTGCTGCTGCTGCTACTACAACCACCACCGCGACCACCACCACCACCACCATCACCACCACCACCACCACCGCCACTACTGCTACTTCTGCTGCTGCTGCCACCACCACCACCACTGCTACTAGTAGTAATAGTATTTGATCCTGTAGTGACGACATCATTAAAAGTTGTAATTGATATACCAAGCTGTTTCATGTCCCAGCCACCAGACATTTACTATAGTTTCCAGTGGCTGAAAAGAATATAAACTGGGACTTAGTGTCACTGGACATTAGCATTAGCATTGAATGTCAAGTTGTGCGATAATAAATATTTCTAGCCAAGGATTCTAGAAACGGGATTACTGTAGAATTAGCAAATGACTTCATCTGTTTGCTATGTCAAGTTGATCTCCTGGTTGAATTTACCCTAGATTAAGTCTGTCCTAGATGCATTTATTTATTGAAATGAAATGTTGTGACAAGCTGTTATGGGAAAGAAATCAGCTGCTGTTGCAAATAATTCATAGTGGGTGGTCAGCAAAGAAGTTACAATGTAATCTATTGGCCTTACTTGAATAACAGCCAAACCTCCTTCAAAATTATACTTAATAGGTCTTATTTATTGAAAGAATACACTAGCTAATGTATTCCTGAATATAGTCTTAAATAAATGTAAGATTCATAATCATCATCATCATCATCATCATTGTTGTCTGAGCTGTCATCATCATCATCATCATCATCCTCATCATCATTATTGTGGTTATCATCATCATCATTGCCATTGTCATGTCTGTCAGCATCAACATCATCATCATTGTCAGGGCTGTCATCGTCATCATCATCGTCATCATTGAAGTCTGTGCTCTATGATTACATAGTTTGAACAATTTGACAGGATCCAGTGAATCTGAGGACTATATCGTGTTTTATTTTCAGTTTTGCATGAGGTAGTCACAGATGGAATGTCTTTGATTATAGATCATCTGCATGTTTAGGGTTTACTCAAGGTTAAACAACAATGAGTGGAGCAGTAACATCAGAAACATCAACAACAACAACAGTAGCTGCAGCTGCTGCTGCTGCTACTACTACTACTACTACTACTACTACTACTACTACTACTACTACTACAGCTACTACAGCTACTACAGCTACTACTACTACAACTACTACAGCTACTACAGCTACTACTACTACTACCACCACCACCACCACCACTACTACTACTCTTCAACATATAAAATACAATAGTTTTTCTAAGTTCTCTTTGACAAAAGACATTCATTCTGGAAATAAATAAATGCCAAATACATCAGATAATTATTCTCAGAAATGTTTGCCACTCAAAGACAAGAGCTATTTCCATTATGTCTGTTAATAAGTTATGTAAGTTTGATATAATAATAGAGCACAGTCATCTCTAGAGTACAGACGAACCAGAGGAACCTAGAACAAAATGAGAGTTCATCATATGGCATATATCTTTTCCCAAGAATTTATTCTGAGCTTAAATAGATGAGGGCAGCAAGCCAATTATCAACACAGCATTCATTTGATCCTTGTCTATAGAAATAACAGAAAATCTAACACAAGTGGTACTGTAGTCTTGCATGAAAATCCATTATTTTTAGAACATATTCCTCCATGCTGTGAAGCTATTTGCTTGACAACATGTCTCCTGAAAATATATAGAGTATGTTTCTTCTTGGAGATATAAAAAAAAAAAAAAAAAAAGAGAGAAAACCCATTGAAGTAAGAATATTCTGCAAGTTTAGTTAGCTATGATAGTGTTATATAATTAGTTAGAACCACAATAATTCCAAATATTGGAAACACAATAACAAGAATAACAAGAATGAGACTAGTAGTAGCAGCAACAGCAGCAGCAGTAACAACAATAACACTAACAACAACAGCAGCAGCAACAACAACACCAACATACCACCACCACCAACAACAACAACAGCAGCAGCAGCAGCAATAGCAGCTACAACAATCATTATAAGAATGAGAACTGCAAAACTTGGTATTGTGCCACACAATATTTAACCCATTCAATAACAAACTACCTGAAGTCATCTCTGGCTCCATAATACAACACATCCTATTTTCAAATATTCATACCAATTATCATCATCATCATCATTTAATGTCTACTTTCCATGTTGGCATGGGTTGGACAGATTGACTGAGGACTGGCAATCCAGAAGTCTGCAATCTGATCTGGCAAGGTTTCTACAGCTGGATGCTCTTCCTAATGCCAACCACTCCAAGAGTGTAGTGGGTGCTTTTTACGTGCCACCGGCACAATGGCCAGTTAGATGGCACTGGCAACGACCACACTCAACTGGTGCTTTTTACGTGCCTCCGACACAGGAGCCAGTCAGGCAGCACTGGCAATGACCACGCTCAAATGGTGCTTTTTACATGCCTCCAGCACAGGAGCCAGTCAGGTAGGACTGGCAATGACCACACTCAAATGGTGCTTTTTATGTGCCTCCAGCAATGGGAACCAGACAGGCAGCACTAGCAATTTTGTGGGGAGGGGGTCAACTCAGTTACATCAACCTCTAGTACTTGACAGGTACTTTATTTTCTTGAGTCCAAAAAGACGAAAGGTGAACTTAACTTCAGTAGAATTTGAACTCAGGACATAGGATGCTGGAAGAAATTCCACAAAACATTTTGTCTGGCAAAGTAAACAATTATGCCCTCTTGCCACCTTGCACAAGTTTAATAACGAAAATGCTAGTTATTACACTAAATCCATTGAAATTATTAATTACACTGTGTAACATGATTTTTGTCCTTGGGTAACGATTGTTCTTTCCTATTTGCTTACCCCTAGAAAAATGGCTAAAATTTCCTTCAAACTTTGCTTTTGTTACATTTATTCAAACCCCAAAGAATCCCTTTCAACATGTGGCAATGATGCTCTCCAACTACTCCTACTCATGATCAGAGATGCACATATCAGCCATTGAGGGATATGCTCAAGTGGTTAAGGTCAAGCAACTGACAAGCAAATCAGTGGTATTGAGCAGAATATTTTGCAATAACGATATTTCTGCTTCAGCAATTCAGTGCTGAATCTGTCTGAAATGTAATGGAATATAGATCAGTTTCAAAAACCATGATGTCCAGATTACAAAAGCAAAGTTTGAAGGAAAGGAAGCAGTAGTCATTTCCTGAGACCTCTAGATAGAAGCAAATAGAAATTAACACTTACTGACCAAAGAAAAAAAAAATTTTAATTTTGTTACACGGTGTTATTTTCAAAATGAATGACACATAGTTGCTATAACTGACACATAGCGGTACCATATTTCTTATGAAATATGGTAACAAAAAAGTTAAACAGTAGAGAGCCAAGCAATACTTGATTTCATTACACTACTTTACAAGTTCAAATCTCATAAGGGCCAACATATTTTACATCTCTTTGTGGCTGATGCACTAATATGTAGTGCTTCTACTGGTCAGTGTGTAGGTGCATGGTCAAGATAATTTGACCATACACACAATTCTTCCCTCTCCATGCTTACTGATGTTTATGTAGGAGAAAAGCCACCAACTTGGACTAATACAACATGGTACCAGTGTCATTGCAAAAGTTGCAGTCAGAATGCAAAGATCCCCAAAAGATATCACATGGAATCCTTGTAGACCCTCCAATAGCTCCATTAATTCTATACCTATGAGTGTTTTTTTTTTTTAATGACTCCACCAAAAAGAAAAAGTAAAGATATCCTTGGCAGAATTTGAACCCTGAGCACAAGTGTTTCAGAACAAATGTTGACCTGGTATTTTATTCAACACTTAACCATTCTCCAATTCCCCATCTTAATTAAATAAATATTGATCAATTATAGGGATTAATAAATATATCACTTCACAATAAATTTGTGGCCTTGTACCATAATCAATGGTGGCAGCATTAACTCATATCTGAGATGTAAATCAATAGTAAGTGACAGAGCCTCTTCATTTTGATGGGTGCAAAGGGTGACTGTGCCTGAGTTAGCTTTTCAGGCAAAGGGTGGTATAAAAGAGCTAGGGGCATTTATTTCAGTGGAGTATTGGTGGGAGATGAGGAAGTGTGAGGCACTTTCAAGTCTGATCTTTGCCTCTTGACACCTGATTTCTGCTTCTTGATGTCCATTGTTTTCTGTCAGGTCTGCTCCCTCAACAACGATATTTCACCACTTTGGGCAGTCCTTGGCAGTTGTCTCCCAAGTATCTGGGTCAATGGAGAAGTGGAGGGAAGTAGTTTTAAGCTTGTCACAGAAATGGAATTTGAGGGCTCTGCATGTTCTGGTGCTTGAGGTCAATTCCAGTTATTTTACTAAATTATTTGTTATATTTGTTTAAAGTAATTGAAAGAAATGCAGAGCATCTCAAAATAAATACAATAACAAAAGGGTTAAACTGGCTACATCTGGTTCAAATATTCTACCTGTTTTATGTTCAAACCAGCCAGATCCAGACCCTATCACACCTACCCTACAATGTCATTCTGTAAGTAAATATTCAAATTGAAATCTTAAAGCTATGGGATAATTCAAGAGTATATCTTTTATCTTTTACTTGTTTCAGTCATTTGACGGTGGCATTACTGGAGCAGCGCTTTGAAGAATTTCTAATTGAATGAATCAACACGAGAATTTTTTTTTTTAAAACTTAGTACCTATTCTATCGATCTCTTTTACCAATCTGTTAAAATACAGGGATGTGGACACACCAACACCAGTTGTTAAATGGTGTGTGTGTGGGGAGGGACAGACACAGACATACACACATATTTATATACATACATATATATATATATATATATATATATATATATATATATATATATATATATATATATATATGCATACATACATGCATGCATATGTACATACATATATATGCACATACACACATGCATGCACACATTCATATATACATACACACATACATAGATACACACATACATACATCTACGACAGACTTCTTTCAGTCCACTCACAAGGCTTTGGTTAGAAGACACATGTCCAAGGTGCCACACAGTGGGACTGCACCTGGAACCATGTGGTTGGGAAGCAAGCTTCTTATTTCTTTACTGCCCACAGGGGGCTAAACACAGAGGGGACAAACAGGGACAGACAAAGAGAGTAAGTCGATTACATCGACCCCAGTGCATAACTGGTACTTATTTAATCGACCCCGAAAGGATGAAAGGCAAAGTCGACCTCAGCGGAATTTGAACTCAGAATATAGCAGCAGACGAAATACTGCTAAACATTTCGCTCGGCTTGCTAACGTTTCTGCCAGTTCGCCGCAAGCTTCTTATCACACAAATACACCTGCACTTGGATTGATTCAATACTATCCTTCATTACACAGGCATCATAGTAGAAGAGAGTTACAGTGATAAAGAGTCATGTAGAGAAGAATTGAATATGTACACACACTTTAATAAAGAGCACAGGCATAGCTGAATGGTTAAGAAGTTCATTTTGCAATCTTGAGGTCCTGAATTCAATCCCACTATGTGGCATCTTGAGCAAGTGCCTGTTATCATAGGCTTGAGTTAATCCAAGCCTTGTGAACAAAGATGAATATGCAGAAATTATGTGGAAGCCCTTCAGATAGCTGTAATAATTTTTAGGTTTTTCCTTATAGATATTTTAATACAATTCAGAGCTCACACTGAAATTGACATTTCATTTATGAATACATCTACATAAACAATGTGATCAAAGATAAAAGTAAGAAATGAATGTACATGCATATTTCAACAGTTATTGCCTATTTTTCTATAACCCATTATATGGATAATATAAATATGCATACATATTTTTTGCCGTCTTCGATTGCATTGTTTACAAATATGTGTTTGTTTATGAAATATCACAGCTTGCAGTATTGGTTCTGTATTCTATAGAAAAATCTATAGAGATAAAATTAAAACTGAGAACATGGTACTGCTAACACTTGGTGAGACATGGTATTGACTTGTAAATTTGTAATATACTTCGTGGTATATCATGTTTGCAAAACAAAATATTGTGCCGTTGCCAACAATTAGTAGCTGTAATTTAGAGGATTGGTTTTTAACTCACTGATCCTACCTGAGAATTACATTAAATAAACAAGTGCATTTGGAATACTCAACCAGTCACATCAAAGGGAAGAATTTTCTCTTAAGTGAACATCTGCTACATTCATTTTTAAAATTGATTCAGGATCTATTATGCATGTATGTGTGTATGTGTATCTGTGTTTGTGTGTTTACGTTCAAGTGAGCATGTGTTGTTTGTGAATTTATGTAGTGGCTCTTAATCTCTAGAAAAAAATTGGTAATGGGTGCATATGCATCCCTTGCCTACTTTTGTCTTTTTTAGCAGATCCAGTGACCTTTTAATATCAACCATTTTAATATCCATGCCATATCCCAAACCTGGATTTTCTTTTTTTAGTGTGTGGCACCAAAAAAAGTAAACCGCATGTTAATTAAAGAAAAATTTATTATATTTATAAAGGGAAGACAATTGGGAGTGGGGGCCATCAGAAGGATGTTTGAGGGTCGCATGCAGCCCTGAGAGCCACAGTTGAGAAATGCTGATGAAGAGTATTCCTTGGTGACATTTTAATATTTTATTGTTGAAACTAAATCAGAAGCTTGATTCTATTTGTTTTGTTTCCATATATTTCTGTAAGAATTTACCTTGAAAACTTTTCCAATTTTAACCCTTTAGTATTTAAACTGTCCATATCAGGCCCAAATATTCTACCTGTTTTATGCTCAAGCCAGCTAGATCCAGCCCCTCATACCTACCCTAAATATTATTCTAAAAATAAACAATCACATCATTGAAATCTTGAAGTTACAAGATTATGAATGATTATATTAAAACAAAGAAAATAAATAAGCATTACATCTGAGAGCAGAGTAATTTGAATGCTAAAGGGTTAATAACCGACTGTCCTTGTTTTATTAAACACCTCAAAATGAGTAAGTTTTTACATATTAATTCAACTGGGACCTTCATCTAACTATTGCTACTAATTTCTCTTTAATCTATTTATTTCAGTAACGATACGGAATCAACCTTATATTCTACGAACTGTTTGCAACACAGGTAAGTGATTACTGTTTGTCATGTATTATTTAGTACAAGTAGAAAGATATATTTTTTCTGGTTGTCGACAGATTTTGCTGCTCTGTAAGGGATATTATCCCATATATATATTGTTATATCTGTATTTTACGCATTGAAAAAAAAAATATCTTTCTACTTGTACCACAATACATTTCAGCACTACAAAAACAAACTTAAGTTTGTATACATATGACATAATGTATTATTTAGTTTATTTATTTTCAGAAAAGAACTCAAGACAATTTTTAAACCAATGTGTACCTAAAAGAAATACTCACACACATACACACACACATTTACATTTCAGTCCCACAGCATGGCACCTTAAACTAGTTACGATAGCTCTGGATCAATCAAAGCCTTATCAGTGGATTTGGTAAATGGAAACTGAAAGAAGCCCACTGCAAAGTGATTTCCATTAGGAAGGGTATCCATCTGCAAAAACCATGCCATGAGCAGACTCTGGAGCACAATACAGCCCTTGGACATCTTACAGTCAAAACATCCAACCCATGTCAACATGGAACATAGATCTTAAATGATAATGATGATTTACATTTATATATATGTGTGTGTGTGTGTGTATGTATGCACGTATATATATATATATATATATATAT
>NC_068996.1:36986924-36988795 GCF_001194135.2 Octopus bimaculoides | reverse complement strand
TATATATATATATATATATATATATATGATGCATGTATATATAATATATGTATGTATGTATGCATGTATGTGTGTGTATATATATATATGTGTGCGTGAGTGTGTGTGTTAGCAATGAAAGTTTTATTTTTGTAACGGTAACGGATGATATTTGTAAAAGGTTGACATTCTTCACTATGTAAGGATGAAAGATGAACAATGCCTGAAGATTTAAAGAAATATTTATTTTACCGTTATATTACACAATACCTTGCCACAACAGGCAGGTGATGAAATCCTAGAGTATGCGAAGTAAAAAAGTTAATTTTGGCCTGTCTGTACTTATTGTAGCAGTATGTTTGTATTGTAGTAGTAAACCATAGAGAGAAATATGGTAATGTGCAGAGAAAAGAAGTGAGTTAGTGTGGGACGTTGGCTTACATTGTTGCTGATTGTAAATTTCATTTCTCCCTCTGGCCGTTTGGTTGCCTGCTTGTGGCCATGACTAGTTGTCCATTCACTCGAGTTGCCACTAACTGACTGAGTTGTTACCAAGTGACTAACTGATTTTTGCTTGGGGGTTCTTGTTTTTATAACTATCCAGAAGGATAGACATCATTGAGAACAATGGACTTCGTTGGTGGTCTTGAATCTTAATTCTAGCTTTTGGTGATGTAGGTTAGAAAGGGTCAAGTGGTGAAGACATTATTTTGGCCTAGCTAAAGGCATCTGGAAGATGTAAAACTGCTGCCATTGAAAAACCATTGTTCCACTGTGAGAAAAGTTCTGTTGAAGTGTTAATTTAAATTTGGCTATGGTGGATCAAATCCACTTCATGCCTGCAAGATTCACCACATTATATATATAGATATGACTGGGTAATTTATGTTTATATCTACTTGTATTATACATATGTCTATTTGTTCCAACTTTACTCGTTTAACTGATTTTTTTCCAATGAAAAAACAACTATTTAAACTCTGATGAAGTTATATGATGTTGTGATGGCACTCAACTCTGCGTGCACTACTCTTTATAGCTGAAACAGCTGTAAGCTAATGGAAGCTATTGTGTAACTTCTTTTTTTTTTGTTCATTTCATTTATTAGATCTGATTATGCTCCATACTTAATTTACATTTATTTTTCTGTGGTTTTAAATAAAATGTGTGTGTGTAAAGGCATGTATGAATACATACATGACATTGATGTGTGTATATAAGTGCAGATTTTATATGTATATATATGACAATGATATTGATGCATGTATATAGTGTAAGATTTATATAGAATGTGTGTGTGTATATGTGTTTAGAGACTGCATATATATGTGTGTGCGTATATATATATATATATATATATATATATATATATATATATATATATATATATATATATATATATATGACAATGATGATGACATGTATATATAAGTGCAGGCTTAATATGAAATGAACGTATGCAGGGAGACTGTATCTATACAAAAATGACATTGACATTGATGTGTGTGTATATAGATGTACATATACAGAGCTAATTTTATAAAATGTGTGTATCTATGTGTTTAGAGACTGAGTATGTGTGTGTATTTGTGAGTATTAATATTTGTACATTAATCTGGTGAATTATCATCATCATTTAACATCCATTTTCCATGCTGGCATGGGTTAGAATACAAATTTATTATTAAGCAAGAATGTTATTGACAGTGACTTTGAAGTTTTGACCAGCCGAGCCACTGTTGAATTCCAATGATGGTTTAGCTAGCCATAACTTGGAAGTCACTGTCAGCAACTTTCTTGTTTAACAAATATACATAAATATGCATATATAAGATTGTATGTATGTATGTGTATATATATATATATATATATATATATATATATATATATAT
>NC_068996.1:36970652-36985771 GCF_001194135.2 Octopus bimaculoides | reverse complement strand
ATTTTAATTACCTTTTTCTGATGATATCTGAAAAGAAACAGCAATTTTAGCAAAACATTAAGCAACACTAATAATAAATAAAAAAAACATAAAAATAAACAAGCTTTTGATGGTTTTATAGATATTTTAAAATTATGATGCTATGATGCTAGGTGCTTCCATTATTTTGTCCTACCCCTGTATATATAAATATAATTGTATAATTGCGTGTGTACAAATATATGACTATGATAAAAGAAAGTATTATATGTAATGTGTGTGTGTGTGTTTCTGTGTGTGTATAGAGAGATATGCAGTGAAAAACTATGAAAGACACTAAATGATGTGGAGTATTAAATATTTGGTTTATTTAACTGGGATTATGACAATGTCTGTTAACATTGACTGTCAAGACTTCAGTAGTTTGACGTTTTCTGTTCAAATGAACAGTTTATTTGAACTCATCATCGCAGGTGACAGTTGGCATGCCGATGTGTGTGTGTTTATGAGAGAGTGTGGGAGAGAGAGAAAGAGTGTGTGTGTGTGTGTGTGTGTGTGTGCGCGCGCGCATGTACATGTGTGTGCATTTGTATGCCTGTGTAAGTATGTCTGTGAACATGCATTTGTTTTTGTGTGTATACATGCCTGTGTGAGAGCATGTGTGTGTGTGTGTGTGTACATGCCTGTTTCTGTGTGTATAATCCATTGAATGCTACGTGGACAAATTGGAAGAATCCTTAAATCACCCGACAGAATGCCTTGTGGTACTTGTTTCAACTATTTATGTTCTGAGCTCAAATCCTGTCAAGGTCAGGTTTGCCTTTTACCTTTCAAGATCAATAAAAAAAGTACCAATTCAGAGACATTGGATTAGCAGAACTGTAAGAAAATCAGACCAGAAACCTTGTTAGTTGTTCCTTTGGTGATAGACTTAATCCATTGCTCTGTTTAACAACACCACCCGAACCCCTTTGGTAGCTTAAGAGGAGACCACTTTGTTGCAAACAGACTAGATCTTTGATTTAAGGATACCTTCCTTACTCCCATCAGTCACAGAGGATTTGTAACAGGGACCCTGCCTTCCCTCTTGACTAATCACCCTCATCATTTCACATCTGTTTTCCATGACTGGACAATTTGACAGGAACTGGCAAACCAGAAGGCTGCCATGGCACCAGTTGTTTGCTTTGTCATGGTTTCTATAGGTGGATGCCCTTCCTAATGCCAACTACTTTACAGAATATACTGGGAGCTCTTTATATAGTGCCAGCTTGAGTGCTTTTTATGTGACACCATTACTAAAAGATAGAAGAAAAAATATATTCATTTTCAATGGAGTTACTGTTAAATAAAAAAGTTGATGTTCTTGTTGGTGGTGATGATGGTGTTGTTTTTTTTCTTTTATGCTAGCCCTGACCAAGCAGATCTACAGTCATGGCTAACACTTTGGAACATTTTTTTTTTAAATTAAAAATGTTGTGCCCAAGTACAATCCAATTTAAATTTATATCTACAATGTATACATTTGGGCATTCAATATAAAAAATTCTAATTTTCAGACCAAAACTTTTGGTCACAACTGTATGACTAAAGGTCCAGGATTATTCACAATGCATATAGGACCATGTTCTTCCTTTCTTTATAATACAGTATATGATTTAGAAGAGATTTAGCTGCTATTTCTAATAGGTTACAGCTCCCTCATTGGCTTTTCCAGCTGCTGTTGTTGTTTAGCCCCAGGTCAGCCCAGACTAGACAAACCTATAATCAAAGGTATCCCTGAGCCATGACTATCCTGTCCTTTTCACAGGCATTGTATATCTAGGATCTCATGGTAGAGGTATAATTTGAGGCCAGTTTGCCTGCTATTTCTGAATATAAGATAGCTGGACTATGAGATGAAGTTCAGTGTACCAGGCAGAGATGTTTCAACAGATATGTAAGTGCTGCACAAACAGACAGTGGAGGCGCAACGGCCCAGTGGTTAGGTCAGTAGACTCGCAGTCAAAGGATCGCAGTTTCGATTCCCAGACCGGGCATTGTGAGCGTTTATTGAGCGAAAACACCTAAAGCTCCACGAGGCTCCGGCAGGGGATGGTGGTTTCTGCTGTACTCTTTCACCACAACTTTCTCTCACTCTTTCTTCCTGTTTCTGTTGTACCTGTATTTCAAAGGGCCAGCCTTGTCACACTTTGCGTCACGCTGAATCTCCCAGAGGACTACGTTCAGGGTACACGTGTCTGTGGAGTGCTCTCTTAACTTGCACATTAATTTCACAAGTAAGCTGTTCCATTGATCGGATCAACTGGAACCCTCATTGTTGTAACTGACGGTGTGCCAACCAAACCAATTCAGACAGAAAAAAATCATTTTAAGTAGTATCAAGAAATATGTGTGCATGCATGTGTATGTGCACGTATGAGTGTGTATGTGTGTGAGGAGGGTGTATGTGTGTATGTGTGTGTACATGCATTTGTGTGTGCATATGTATGTCTATACATATGTGTGTATGTGTGGTGTATGTGTGTGTGTGGTGTGTATGTGTGTACTCTTTGTTTCAGTCATTTGACTGCGGCCATGCTGGAGCGCCACCTTTAGTCGAGCAAAGGACTTATTCTTTGTAAGCTTAGTACTTATTCTATCGGTCACTTTTGCCGAACCGCTAAGTTACGGGGTTGTAAATACTCCAGCATCAGTTGTCAAGCGATGTTGGGGGGACAAACACAGACACACAAATATATATATTCATATATATGATGGGCTTCTTTCAGTTTCCATCTACTAAATCCACTCACAAGGCTTTGGTCGGTCCAAGGCTATAGTAGAAGACACTTGCCCAAGGTGTCACGCAGTAGAACTGAACCCGGAACCATGTGGTTCATAAGCAAGCTACTTACCACACAGCCACTCCTGTGCCTTGTGTGTATATGTTTGTGTATGTGTGTGTGCACATGCATGTGTGTGTGTGTGTTTGTGTGTGCCTATGCATGTGTATATGCATGTGTATATGCATATGCGTGTGCGTTTGAACATCCCTTTAAATATGTATTCTAATGTATGAATATAGACAGTACATTATTGACCTTGGAAGGATGGAAGTCAACCTCAGTAGGATTTGAACTCAGAACATGAAGTGCAACAACAACAATAATAATCCTTTCTACTTTAGGAACAAAGTTTGAAGTTTTGGCGGAAGATGTAAGTTGATTAAATTGACTCCAGTGCTCAACTGGTACTTATTTTATCAACCCCAGCAGGAAGAATGGCAAAGTCAATCTCAGTGCAATTTGAACTCAGAACATAAAATTCAGACAAGCTGCTGCTAAGCATTTTGCCCAGCATGCTAACGTTCCTGCTTGCTTACTATGTTCTTCATAATGATGGTCGTACTTTGAAGTTAAAAAAAAAAAAAAAAAAAAAAAAAAAAGAAGCTGAATCTATTTGCGATGGATGTGTGAATGTGATTTCAGTCCAGGAATGGATTTTGCTATGAAGTCACAATGGGGACATTGATAATTTTGATTTTGCCTTGGATTGGACAAATGTGTCTAGTGATTGCAGGATATAATTCTTTTATTTTTCTGTTTTTTCAACCAAACTGTCTTGATGTATCATATCACATTTTACGCCGTGCAGATTGATCCCGGCAATGACTTTCTCAAGATGTCAAGTTAAGCTGTAGAGAATTTAGTGATTGCTTCAACTTATCATTATACCTAAGGAGAGGTCTTCATTTGTTGTGATATCCCTCAGCCCTCTTAAAGCAGAGAGATATTGCCAGAAAATTGTCAAAAGCTGCATACAAGGCAAGCCATTATGATTGGCTCAAGAGATAGAAGTGATGCAGCAAGACTGAGCATTGAGCATGGTAGGAACATCTGGCCCAGAGTCATAACATCTGACTCAATAAAGCTAATGCTGTCATGCAGTAGTTTTGTTGCTTAAACTAGCAGGTGGTCTGAAGGAGTTCTAATGTTACAGTGGAAGGGGCTGAAACACCTACGGAGCTGTTTCATCACCTGATGAAATATCAACTCGTGCATTCAGAGATGGAACACAGCAGCACCTTCAACACGTAAATGTTTATTTTAAATGTTAATTAAATGTCAACACTTAATGTACAATTTGCTAAATTTCTTTAAGCCATCTGTGATGTCAACTAAACCTCTCTCCTTAAAATCATTGTCCTTGTGCTTAGATTAGAAACTTTTAAAATTGTACAAACAAAGGAGAACCTATTGTACCATTATTTTCTTTTTTCTCATTCAGTAAAAGTGTCCAAGTACCACCATTGCCTGAAGACTCAGCCAATGTACCAGGAAGTGTCGACCAGAATCAGTTCGAGTAAGAAAAAGAAAACTGTTCAGTAAATGTTAAAAAATTGTTTAATGTTTATCATTTATTCCAGAATTTTTTTTTTTTTTACATATATATAAAATTAGTCAATGGATAAAAGCAATGTCTGTGAATTGTGGAGGTTTCATTCTGAAGCTGCTGAGACATTTTCAATCACTCTGCTGAGTTGGAACAGTAAGAAGTTACATTACATTTAGTAACAGAGTTTAAATGATGGTGAGAGTGGATAAAAATGAAATAGGAAACTTGAAATGAGGTTTGTTGAGTGCATGCAATCTAAAATTGGAAATGTGGTACGCAAAAAACAAAGTGACATTTCTTCTGGTGGGAGTCTTGCTTAGAGAGTCATCTAGGCTGAGATATTGTGGAAAGGAGAACTCTTCAATTTGGGAAGCAGGGAACCTTGCATCCTATGCAATGCACAGAGGCAGTAATCTTGCAGATGTTACAGTGGTGATTAACTTTTCCCCTATGTATTATGGGAAGTGATGCTGCTTGCACAACTCTGGATAAATTACTTGGGACTTGTGGAATGGGGACGTTAATGGCTTCAGTCGTGTGATAAATGTGAAGTGAGGTGCCTAGGAGGAAGAGGATATCATTCACACAGTTGTCTCAGATGTGTCAAAACTGAAACATTTTCTACAATGAATAACCAGCTTTAAGCTTTTTAACTGTTTAGCATTCAGATTATACTGTCAAACGTAATGTTTATTTATATACATATTGTTTTGAATTAATCATGCATTATCTCATAGCTTCAAGATTTCAATGACATGATTGTTTAGTTTTAGAATGACATTATAGGGTTGAGGTGAGAGGCCAGATCTGGCCTATTTCAGTATAAAACATGCTAAATAGTTTGGCCAGATGTGGTTGGTTTGAATGCAAAAGGGTTAAATAAGTTATATATCCAGCCCAAATATTTTACCTGTTTTTATACTAAAATCAACCAGACCCAGCTACTCACATCTACCTTACAATGTCATCCTAAAAATAAACAGTTACATCATCAAAATCTCAAAGCTACGAAATAATGCATGAATTGTTCAAAACAATGTAAATAAATAAGCATATCATATGACAGAGTAATCTGAATGTAAAAGGTTTAAACAGGATGAGCTACAGACAGTTAACTGACTTCAAAATTAGAGTGCTGAGGTGAATCATATGATAGGAAGATGTGAGGTGTCTCTTTATCTTTTTTACAAATCTCAATCATTCCATTTTGATCATGACTGTGATTACTTGGTTAATTTAATGCCTTTAAAATTGTTGTTTTATCTTTCAGCCAATCTGATGGAGGTACCCTGTAAAAGAAGAATTGAATGAAAAGTTAATTCTATCATATATGTAGAAATAAATGTTGGCATCTCTGTTTTATAGATAGGTAGATAGTACAGCATTAGTATAATATACATAGACAGTACAGTTTTATTAACGTTTACTTTAAAATACAGTTAAACAATACAATTTTTGTAACGATTACATGAAAATACAACATACACTTTAGTTTGCATTAACATAAAATTTACATCTAAACACCATACTCTTTGTTAACATATGGTAAAATACAGCTAAACACTATAGTTTTTATTTACTTACTTAAATTCAGCTAAACATCATGTGTCATTACCAGTGGTCAAAAATACAGTTAAACACTATAGTTTTTAACACATTATAATATGTTGAAATACTATATTTTCCATTAACAATATGATAAAACAGTATAGTTTTCATTAACAAAGTGTTAACATACAGCTAAACCTCAAGATTTTGTTAAAATAATGATAAACGCCATACTTTTTAACATGTTAACATATAGCTAAATACCATAGAGTCTAACATGTTAACATACAACTAAACACCATAGTTCTTTAACATGTAAATTATAGCTAAATACCATAGATTTTAACATGTTAACATACAGCAAAACATAGTTTTTTAACATGTTAACATACAGCTAAACACTATAGTTATTAACAAAATGTTAAAATACCACTAAACACCACAAATGTTATTAGCATAATGCTAATATACAGCTAAATACCTCAGGTTTTTATTAATGAGTCAACATGCAGTTAAACATTCTGTTGTTTATTAACATATAACTAAACACCATAGTTTTTGTTTTAAAAACGGAAACCTTTGTATCTGGGTGACAGAACAATTCTCCCGAATAAGATAATAATTGTTTTGTGTATCTACTACTAGTTTCTGAAATTCATATATCAATTGTTTCAACTAGTCATTCCTCAGATGTTTTAGTTCAGTAGTAATAAGACACCTATTGACAATAGTTCAAACCAATCCTTTGTTAGTCATCTGAATTATGTTAACAAAATCTAAACCTAGACATTTTAGACATTCAATTCTCCCATACTTAACAAAATGTTGGTATAAGAGCATTTGACATTTAAATGATAAATTGCTAGGATCAAATTTCCCTATTTCTCCTGCAACAAAAGAAGTATTATTAATTGCAGGAGTTAGAAGTCTTTTTTCTAAGTAAACTTTAGTGATTTAATAACACACCTTAGTGATTTATTAACACACAAAAGAACTTTTAGAATTCACTTTAATTCAATTCACGAAGTGTCAAAATTTTCATCCACTTTAATCTGAGCACAGTGGAAATGTGTCAGTGACCAAGTCATGGTTGAGCAATGAAAATATGAAAATTTTGACTCTGAATGAAATAAACAATAATTTAGCAATCTGTATATCTTACTTAATATGGCTGTTCTTTAAGAATGTCATAATACCACAGTATTCCAGCACAGTGTTAGAAAGCACAGAAATGTATCATGGTGTTCTTATAGTACACCCACATTAAATAAGGAGGATACAGAGATTGCTATTTGGTACTAACACTGCTTTGTTGCTAATAACTGAATGTTAGTTTCATTAAACATTTTTGTGTGCTATCAAATGGGTAGAATGACTGTACTTCTATCATATGACTGCTATAACGATCTAGATCAGTGGTTCTCAACTGGGGTCCATATAATATTTTGTATTTGGTCGACGGGGGGGGGGGGCATACCAGTAAAATAGTAAGTTGGGGATCCACATTAGTATTCTATGGGTCCATGAAAAACTTGCTTTAGATATATTTATTGTAAGAAACAGCTAGGTTTCTTTCTCTGATGTTTTACATAGCTAAACCTACACATGTGAACATGTGTAAAACAAAATAGGAATTTTGGAAGAAGTTTCTATAAAACTAGTTTTTAAACATCGAATGGCTATGGAGGTCCACCAGAATAAGATAGTAATCAAAGGAGTCCATAAATAAATAAAAAATGGCTGAGAACCTCTGCTTTATATGTATGCATTGGTATTTACTGCAAGAAACAGCTAGGTTTCTTTCTCTAACATTTTACATAATGCAACCTACACAAGTTGATGTTTTTTCGTTTAACATCCATTTTCTATGCTAGCATGGGTTGGACTGATGTGTGAAAAGCAAAATAGGAATTTTGGAAGAAGTATCTATAAAACTAGTTTTCAAACAATGTATGGCTATGGGGGGTCCACTAGAATAAAATGATAATCAAAAGGGTCCATAGATAAAAAATAAAATGAGTTGAGAACCCCTGCTTTAGATGTATGTATTGCAAGAAACAAGTAGGTTTCTTTTTCTGATATTTTACATGATTCAACCAACACAAATAAAATAGGAATTTTGAAAAAAGTTTCCATAAAACTAGTTTTTAAAACATTGACTGGTTATGGGGGTCCACCAGAATAAGATAATCAAAGGGGCCCTTGGAAGAAAAATGGCTGAGAACCACTGTTCTAGATAAATTACAATAAAGATTTTCAAAAAAAAAAAAAGAAGGAAGAGTAAGAATTAATAAAAAGCTGTTAAATTTACAGCTTTCCTTTGGTAATGTGTTAGTCTGTCTTTGCCGTAGGGTTTGGAAGCTTAGTCAAGGAGGATTCACTGAGAGCAAGACTATAAACAATTTGCAGTTAATACTTCTTTTGTTGCAGTAGAATTAGAGATATTTGATCCAAGGATTTTATTGCTTGAGATATTTAATATTCTTATGCAAGGACAACTCTGAAATAGATCTTTGTGGTTTGCTGACATGTTTAGACACCAGTGATTGCTAGGTGATGTCTGCATGTTTATAAAACCAGTTTTTGCCAAGTGGTGTCTACATGTTTATACTTCAGTGGCTGCCAAGTGGAGTTTACATGTTTATATAGCAGTCGCTGCTAGGTAGCATCTATATGTATATACACCAGTAACTGCTAGGTGGTGTCTACATGTTTATACAACAAGGTTGTCAAGTGGTGTCAACATGTTTACATATCTATAGTAGTTAGGCAGTGTCTACATGTTTATACATCAGTGGCTTCCAAGTGGGGTCTACACATTTATATACCAGTGGCTGCTAGGTAGTGTCTATATATATATCACCAGTGGCTGCTAGGTCATGTCTACATGTTTATGCACCAATTTAATATCACAACATAATCCTTGAGTGCCTTTAGGAAGGTTCACCAGGTTACAAACATTTGAACCAGAACCTATATTTATCATGCAAATTTTGAGATATACATGTTCAGGTCAGGCAACAGCCACATGTCTCATTCTCTGGGCCTGGAAATAGGGTGTGCAGGGAGAGCAAGTTCACACCCTAGAATTTTTATGGGGTGCAAAATCAAAATTTGCACCCCTACTTACTTTTCTCAGGTTCAGAAAACAGTGAATAAAAAGTGTTCTGTTAGAAGTAGATCAACGTTAGGTTTCTTCACAAAGAACAGAAATAAATACAAAAAACAAGACTTTGTAAAAATTTTTGGATCTGGGTTTGCACACCCTAAGCAAATTTTGTTCCTGAGCCAGTGAGCAAACATCAAGATTTCTTCCTCTCTGGCCCTATCTGATTTATTTCTTTAAATTCTTAGCCTCTACCTTACATTGTTAAACCAATGATTGGAGTAGTATTTTAATTAACTCTACATTATATTAGACAAGCAATAAAAGTCAAAACAGAAACCTTAATTTCAAAATTGAATAAAGCCTAATTATAATATTTTAATTACATTAACAAGATTGATACACTGATCACCCACTTACAACTGTTTGACTATTGTGTTAATTAGAAATTACTATACCAGTTAGTTAGTAATTACTATGCCAGTTTGATTAACAACATTATTAGATACCACTTTCAGTAATTATTATACAGTAGTTTATTTAGTTAATTACTACATTTAGTAATTACCACACTGTGGTTTAACAACATTATTAGTTGATATATTCAATAATTACTAGACATAGTTTAATTAATCATCATTATTAGTTACTACATTTAGTAATTACTTGGTTATAGATTAATTAACAGCACTGTTACTTATTACATTTTGTAATTACTATGTAGTTAATTAACAACATTTTAGTTATCATATTTAGTAATTATTACATTGTAATTTAATATCAACATTATTAGTAACTACATTTAGTAATCACTCCACTATAGATTAATTAACAGTACTGTCACTTATTACAATTTGTAATTACTACATAATAGTTCAATTAACATTTTAGTTATCATATTTAGTAATTACCACATTATAATTTAATTATCAGCATTATTAGTTACTATAGTTAATGATTAATATTGTGGTACCACACTCTTATAAAATTGATGTATCACATGATACAGTTCAACTTCCTTCCTGGAAGCTGTAATGCATCATTGGTTGTTGAATAATAAAGTCTCTAGTATAGAGAATTCTTTTTGTTGCTTCTTATGACAGTTTACTAAACAGCTCTTATAGGAGCTGACTACTATGTTCCAAGAGACTTAACACAATATCTTTCTAATTGGTATCAATTCAGACATTGATTATGTATATGTCTGAAAATTTCCTTGCCAGTATTTCTGGTATCAAACAGACTAAACACATCTTCATATCAGATAAAATATTCATATTCAAGAATGGCTGTGACAGTTGCAAGAACGTGATAAACTGCCTGAAAGAGGAGATCTTCATTAAACCAAAAGATGAGAAATTTGTGAGAGACCAGCTTGTTAATTTCAAACAACACTGACTGAATATTTGGATCAATAACTTCAAGTCTTGAAAACACTGGCTAATGAGAGTAGGTTTAAGGAAGTCTACATGCATCAGAGCTATATGTAAAATAATGGAAGCATTTATGTCTAGAATAACATCAAAAGGAGCAAGATTTAACCCTTTAACATTTAAACTAGCCATAATATCCATAATATCCAGCCAAAATATTCTACCTGTTTTATGTTCAAACTGGCTAAACCCAGGCTCTCTCACCTACCCTGCAATGTCACTCTAAAAAGTAGGCAAGTCACATCACTGAAACCTCAAAGCTATGAGATAATGCAAGATTAATTCAAAACAGTATGAATAAACAGGTATTACACTATTACACTACTTTTTTTTAAAGCCTGGTACATATTCTATCAGTCCTTTTTGCCAAACTGCTAAGTTACAGGGATGTAAACACACCAACACTGGTTGTCAAATGTTGGTGGGGGGACAAACACAGACACAAAGACACACACACACACACACACACACACATATATACATGACTGGTTTCTTTCAGTTTCCATCTACCAAATCCACTCACAAGGCTTTGGTCAACCTGAGGCTATAGAAGAACGCACTTGCCCAAAGTGCTACACTGAGACTGAACCCACAAGCATGTGATTGAGAAGCAAGTTTCTTATCACACGGCCACATCTGCATCTACATATATATATATGCATACATACAATAAGTATACACATTCATAAAATCACTGCATTTCCTCTCAAATATTCCCCCGCTTCAAACTTAGTTCAGTGGGGGTACTTTTCCAATTTTCCTGTTCATTCTGATTTTGAAATACTTCCCTGAGGAAAGGCACCAATCACCTCCATAGAAAAAAATATACAAATGCAGTGTGCTCTTCAGATGTTATGTGCAAGGCAGCAGCTAAGCAGGAGTCTTTTTTGTACATGGTGAAAAAGATTGTGTAGCTGCTGACCTGGCTACATCAAGTGCAAACAATGAACCTTGCCCACCACTGCACAATCAACAGACACAGGATGGCCTCCCCTAATGTTTGCACAGTCGTCACGTCAATATTTTTTATTAAATATTGGAGGCCTGTTGCATCACAACAACAAAAGCAAATTTTTTTTCCTGAGAGACTTTGCTGCATGCAATCAAGCCTTATGCATAGCACTTGTGGAAACTCATTTGAGCCCTGATATAGAGGATGCAGAAGTACACATACCAAAATATACCATATGGCGAACAGACAGAAAGGAAAGAAACCGTGGTGGAGTTGCTGTATACATCCATGAAGACCTCACACCCCAGGTCTTACTGTCATACTCCAATTCGGTATGCGACACCCTAATTGTATACATAAGACAACACAATATAGTCATAATATATATCACCCACAGGATGCTTCAAAGCACATCGGCAACTTTGAAGATTGCCTCACAAGAATTAAAGAAATCCTCATGAAACTAGAACACCATGTGAGCATATTTCTTACAGGTGATTTCAACTTCCCCAATGTCAAATGGTCCGAAGGCCTCATGCTCTCAGGAATGGCTCATTGCAAACAAGCACAAGTGAAAACCCTGCTCAACCTCACCATCTGAGTAAGTTGTACTCAGACCCACTAAGGCGAATAACATTTTGGATCTCTGCTTCACAAACAATATGGACATTGTTCATTATGTGAAAGTGATGCCGACATTAGTTTCGGATTACAACATAAGAGAGCTGTCTATGTATAGGCCGAAAGTAGTCAGAGATATACAGCCTAAAGGAAGTGCCCAAAATCTCTCCAATCTGAACTTCCACAAAGCAGACTGGAAATCAATCCAAAAAGAGATCCTTAGACAGGACTGGCCGAAATGTCTCTCCATACCAGACATTGGCATGAAACTAGAATATTTCACGTCTGTTATGCAAACCACATGCCAGAAATATGTCCCAGAGCACAAGGCCAAAACAAAAAGGAACAAGATTCCAAAGGAGAGGAAGATCCTTATAAGATGACGGATAAAGGTTGCAAATTGCTTCAACCAACATTCCAGAAGTAGTGAAAGGTCCCGCCTAAAAACGACACTGATGGAGATTGGAAAAAGGCTGCAACAATCCTATGTGAGGGTGAGAGCAGACAAAGAAGCCTGGGTTATAAAAAACATTAAGTCAAACCCAAAGCCTTCTTTCATTATCTCAAAGAAACAGCCTCAGTACGCTGCAAAATAGGACCCCTCTTCCAAAAGGATGGCCTCCCTCACAGATAGTCCAACCAGGATCAGTGAGATACTGAATGCCCAGTTCAAAAGTGTCTTTACCACCCCGTTGGAACACAGACAAGTAAACGAAACAGTGGACTTCTTTGCTGCCTCACCTATAACCAGTGAGGCAGTTACAATGGAATACATCAACATTAGCGAAGAAAATGTACTACTAGCCATAGATGAGGTAAATGCAACTGCTGGTCCTGATGGTTTCCCAGCAATCCTCCTCAAGTCGCGTAAGCGTGCCCTGGCGAAACCTCTACAGATTCTCCTCCAGAGCTTTCTTGCAAATGGCAGGCTGCCAAGCACGCTGAAGGAGGGAATAATATGCCCAATTCCTTAAAAGAGGAAGCACAGCAGATACCAAAAACTATAGGCCTATCTCTCTGACTCCATACATCAGCAAAGTCATAGAATGGATAGTCAGAGGGAAAACTTATCTCATTCCTTGAAGAAAACAACTTGCTGAGTGATACCCAGCATGGCTTTCGACCAGGTAGGATCTGCCTGACCCAGATCTTACAGCACTATGACTGGGTGTTGAGGCAGTTACTCAACAACTCAAATGTGGACATAATATACCTTGACTTCATCGGAGACAGCGTGAGAGGATGGTTAAGCAATAGTTAATTTAGATAAGATAGGAAATAGAGAGTGAATGCAGGGATATTGTATTTGTAAATCCGTTGTTTAGGCAGAATGGTATACATATTAGATTCCAATTCCTTATGAGTAAATCCAATAGTCTTTAAGATTGGTCATTGCATTTGTAAATCCATTATTAAGATTCCAATACCCTATGAGTAAAATCCAACAGTCTTTGAAATTGGTCATTCCAAATACAGAGTTTATACACAGTGTTATTGAATCAAGGGTTCAGTTTACTCTATGGCCCTTTGATTCTAATCCTTGCTTCCACACCTGAAACTTCTCTAGTTCTGATAGTGACTTAGCAATTAGAGCAAGGTCATCAGCATACAGGAGCATCCTGGCTTGAATTCCTCTGTTATTGCCTGGAGGACTATGATGGATAAGAGGGGGCTGAGGACTGATCCTTGGTGGACCCCTACCATACATATATATATATACATACACATATAGAGACAATAAGAAATGGAACAATAATTAACAATGAGGAGTGGATCCTTGGTGTTTTAAAGTCATTATTTAATTGAATTAGGAGTATGTTTACAGCCATTTCTTTTTATAAAAAAGGGGTAAATTTGCATTTACCTCATTACAATTGATAAACATCTTCAAAACGATTATATGGCAAAGATAAAATAGAAGGAAAAATAGAAGGAAAGGAAAAAATGTTTGTTAATCCAATAGTCTTCCATTGTAGTTGACTTACATAGTTCCACATGTCGGTGTATTACCTCAGTATGTATGGTCCTTGTAATGAGGTATACAGTAGTATGTAATTTAAAGGTAAAACAGTGATTTAATATATAGAGATGATAAGTCACTAAAATGTAAGACTATTGGATTAACGAACATTTTTCCTTCTATTTTATTTTTGCCATATAATCAATTGTAATGAACTAAATGCAAATTTACCCCATTCTGATAAATAGAAACAGTTATAAACATACTGCTAATTTAAATACCGTAAATAGTCCGCCCTTGAGTATAATACACGGGATTTTTAGGGGGCTGTACCCCTGAAAAACCTAAACCTTGTGTATAATATGCACCCCTTCTCTAACTTGAGTCAAGGAGGTCTATATAACATCCTTGGTTTGTAAATATATATACGGTAACGTCCTTTATTATTATTGTATATATAACATAATGCAAACGTATAGCTTTTTTGTGCACTTTGCTTGCAGAAAATATAGAAATAACAGTAATAACGTCAGTGAAAAATAAATATTAAGTAAATTGCCTTTACATATTCATCACTTAGAAAATATTTTTCATTTTTAACCTCATATATAATACGCACTAGAAATTTTGACCTTTAACTTTTCAGAAAAAATTGCGGATTATACTCAAGGATTTACGGTAAAGAACTTTAAAACATCAATGATCCATTTCTCATTGCTACTTATTGCTCCATTTCTAATCGTATCTATATTAAACCACGGTTTTACTTTAAATTACCTACTACTGTATACTTTATAACAAGGTAATACACCAGGAGTGCCAACAGAAACATCTATCCCTTAGATGGTCACATAACCTCTAACTTATATCTTACACAACCTATATACATACATACATATATATATATACACATATACATATATATATAATAAACATATATATACACATACATATATATATATATATATATACACGCATATATACATACACACATATATATACACGCATATATATATACATACACACATATATATACATACATACACATATATATATACATACACATATATATACATACATAAACATATACACATATATATACATACATACACACATACACATATATACATACATACACACACA